>NW_027494754.1:0-200550 GCF_021521415.1 Bidens hawaiensis
ATCAGTCAGATATTTTTTCATATTCGATACATGAAACACATCATGAATAGTGCTCAGTTCTAAGGGTAGTTTTAGTCGGTAAGCTACAGGACCAATTTTTGCAACAATCTCGAAAGGTCCAATGTATCTCGAGGCTAATTTACCAGTCTTTCCAAACCTTATAACACCTTTCCATGGGGACACTTTCAGAAACACCTTGTCGCCTATTTGGAAGGATAACGGTTTTCTACGAACATCGGCATAGCTCTTTTGTCGGTCACGTGCAGCTTTCATTTTTCGTTTAATCTTATGAATCTTATCGATTGTTTCTTTAATAAAATCGGATCTTGAAATTTGAGTATCTCCCACTTCTGTCCAACAAAGTGGCAATCTACATTTTCGCCCGTATAATGCTTCATAAGGCGCTGCTTGTATACTACTGTGGTAACTGTTATTGTAAGATAATTCACTGAGTGGGAGATGTTGATCCCAATTCCCTTTGAAATCTAGTACACAAGCACGAAGTAAATCTTCTAAGGTTTGAATGGTTCGTTCGGATGGGCCATCTACTTGGGGATGATAAGTGGTACTTAGGTCTATTCGGGTTCCCAAAGCTTCTTAAATGGCTTGCCAAAAATGTGAAGTAAAGTGACTGTGTCAGTCTGAGATAATCGAGAGTGGTACTCCGTGTCGGGATACAATTTCGTCAATGTAAATTTGGCGAGTTTTTCGGTAGTGTAGTTGCTACGAATCGGAATGAAGTGTGCGGATTTGGTTAATCGGTCTACAATAACCCAAATTGCATTATGTCCTCGGGAGGTTTTGGGAAGGTGTGTTACGAAATCCATGGTGATTTGTTCCCATTTCCATTGTGGGATTTCGGGTTGTTGTAACACTCCTGAAGGTTTTTGGTATTCGGCCTTAACACAAGCACAAGCCGTGCATTTACTTACATATGTGGCTATATCCTTCTTCATACCAGGCCACCAGTAAAACTCTTTAACGTCTTTATACATTTTATCAGTACCTGGATGAATAGAATATTTGGACTTGTGCGCTTCATCAAGAATCAATTCTCTAAGATCATGAAGAGTCGGAATCCATACTCTATTTTTGAAGTAATATATTTCATCAATTTTCTTTTCAAAGTTCTTTTCGTTCCAGTGCAATTCTTCCTTTTCTAATTGATCTTCTTTTAAGGCTTCGTCTAGAGCAATGTGAATTTGTTCGATAATACTATTCTGGACAATCATTCCAAGTGCCCGTACTCTTAGGGTTTTAATTCGTTCCTTTCGACTTAATGCATCAGCTACTATATTGGCCTTACTCGGATGGTTAATGATTACGTTTAAAGTCATAGCGTATTGTAAAATGAAACATTTTTCTTTTAAATGGTTTTAAACGTACTGGGGCCTAATTATCAATATATTAGCCACTATATTATATATATATATATATATATATATCATATGCGCCCCCTCAGTGTATATACGGGTCATAATCAGTATCGATCAGTTACTCGTTTAATAGCCACGAATTAACCGATTTATCATTTACTCGTTATGTAACGGATAAGGTATACCTCATTTTGTCACGAACGTCACATTACTAAAGGTCACTGAGGAAGAGTTTAATTTTGCTTTTGAACAGGAGATGGGAGGTGTATGTAATGATAAACAAGAGTTTATATATGTTGAAGATTTTGTGTTAGAGGAAGCTCTAGAAAAAGAACTTGTACATTATGATACTCATGATCATCATGAATTTTCTGAGTTTGATGAAGACTCTGACGAAGAGATGAGATAGATATGATTAGTCAAGAGTTGGATGAATTGGGTAAACATGTGGTTGATGATGAGGTGACTAGTAAAGAAGAAGAATGATTGGTTTAAAGAGCATAAAGTTGAACCATAGAAACAATGTCTCAGGCATGTAAATTTCAATAAGAAAACTAAGAAAGATGTTGCTCTTGCCAAGTGTATCAGCATTGTGTAATTGAAGAAAATCAGAAAGATAGTTGTGAGAAAATTGTTCGAGGTACACTATTTTGAAAGTTTGCTAGAGTTGAAGTCATAACCTTGGTTTGATGTTTCCATAAATATGGGATTTCATTATGAGACAGTCGAAGTGTGGATTTTGAAGTTGGACACCGCAAAAGCCTAAACTACATGTTTTTCGTGTCAAGATAGATCCTAAAACAAAAGAATTTTTCAAGACTGAGATATTCAAGGTCAGGTACTTTAAAAGTAATATAATTATACCCGATGGAACAAGACTTTCATGGTTATTTCTTATGGTGGTACTATGGTGAATCGACTGGTGAAGCTATGACTAATCTGGATAGAGGGGGAAGCAGTATGATGTTATTACTGTGTTAGATCCTGTGTGGTTGATGTTGTTTGGGAAAAAATATTGAAATTCTTCATGCCAACAAGATTCAAGTGTATAGTAACAAAGGTGAAGAACAAGCTCAACAATACCAGCGGGTCGTGAATGCTTGTTATTCAAATAAGGTGCGTTCTGGTAGAGTTTGGGATTTAAAATAGATTATTGTTGCTGAAGAGGAAGAAAAGAAGGAGGCAAAGTGTCACACCCCGACCGAAGGCGGCGGAACATGTCGGGGTGCAACGGATTGCTCAAGAACACAAGACAATATTTAAAGTGGCAATATATAATCAACTCATTTAAATTCATAAAATCAAAAAGAGTCACATATCTTGTACATACAATATCCGAATTCTATCATAGCAAGTAATATACAAGAATTATAAATGGTACATCTTGTTATGTTGAAAGACTCTTGATTTTATCATTTATTTATAAATGTTGTTCATGCAACTTTATAACTTTTAATCTAGAAATAGTTAAAATAATTCTTGTATGGTACATGAAAATTGGTTAAACACATATCCTCATGTTTAGATTTGAAAAGATTGAACATTTGTTATGAATTGATATTCTTGTTAAGTAATATTATAAATAATTTGTTAACACAACTATTTTAATATTACACTTGGGTTGAAAATTCATAAATCAAGGGAATACTTGAACTTAGTCTAATTTAATCAACCATAGGTGGATTATGTGTTGTTCATGTAATCTTTCCGACCGGTTGTTAGATTTGAGTTTCGTAATTGAATGATAATCTATATCTTTAAATTTCAACATAAAGATTCACTTAAATTATAGTATGATTTGAGGTGATTAGTTTGTATAATTCATACTAAGTTTTCCAAAAAATCATTTGGATGGTTATCTATAACTAGAAACTATTCTTTTTAAAACAAAATAGTGAATTTATCATATATTTAAGTTTATCATCATTAGGAGGCAAGTGGAATCTAAGTTAAGGTGATAGCTTCTTAATTCTTTTTTATCTCCATTATCGTGTTACTTGCTTTAATTTATTGTTACAAGTTTTTCTAAAAGTTAATCTTAAAAACAAATCAATTAAACTCACTTCTCATGGTTATTATATTTGCAAAGGTTTGATATTAAAATTTACGTGTCCAAGGATTGATACCCGGTTCTCGCCGTTACTATATTACCACACGACGGGTACACTTGCCTTTTGTGTGTGTGGTTAAGTCTAGGTGAAAACCATTTTTAAAACCCGACAAAGTGTGAAAAATCTTTAATAAAAATATATATATCTCACATTACATCACAAATATACTCGGATTTATGAATCAACCAACCAAAAGCGGTAAACACATTAACATTTAAGCATGTAAACATATAACACCAAATCGAACATTTATTTAAGTAAAGTATACAATAAATTTTGTGGTATAAGACTCAAGTATAAAACATTTAATTTGAATAAGTATGCAATATCACCCCCAAAACAAAAGATGGAAAACGGGGAATGAAAAGTACTCACATTCAAGTAATAAACTTGATTGGTAAAATGACGAGTAACCAGAAGGATGAGGTTTAACGAGCAAGGCCTAGATGAAAGGAAGTCTTGTATTAGAAAGGTTGTCTAGGAAGTTTTTTAAATAAAATAAATGATAGGAAATGTAAACAATTTAAATTCTAAAGTTTAAAATGTAAATATTTAAGAAATATAATAATAGTCCTTTAACGATATAAGTTTGCTCAAAACCGGGTTAAAGTATCTAACCCTTAATTTTACTAAACATATGTTAAGTAATAAGGTGGGTAAAAATGCAAGAATGCAAGTCCCTTTATAATATAGATACTAAAACGGGTTTTAACGAGTGTTCGGGTTGTTGGTTCGGGTCTTGGTAATTGGTCAAACCCAAAGTCAACTTTCCATAACAATGAATATTATGATATAACTCAAAACAATTTATGAAGACTTAACCAAGTATGTAAATATGTGGTTTTCGAACTAACAACGTTCGTTAAGCGAGTTTTCGGTTTCAGCAGTCCAAACTTTGTTATAAGATCAAGTTGGATCCAACATTCCAAGTATTTTAAAAAAAAATAATTAAAATCAGTTTTATAAAATATTCTTAAAGAAATATACAAGTCTTGATAGCTAGAAACACACCTATGTGTCTTAAGCGAGTGAAATCGGTTTAGTTCGGTTGGGTTCGGTTTTTATCTTGGAATAAAGTCAAGAACGGTTACCGCATGCCCAAACATCAAAGAAATTGTATAATAATTTATAAATGATGATACTTAAGTTTTACAACCAAAAAATCAACAATAAAGTCTTTAAACGAAAGTTCGGTTTTTGGTTCGGGTCTTGTTTCGGGTTAAGACCGGGGTTAGATTCTACAAACCCATAACCATGGAACTATAAAAATGATTTTAGAAACTTGAATCTAACATAAAGCATGTTTATACAATTATTTAACAAAACTAGTAAACAAAGTTCGGTTTACGGTTTAGAGCTATTTACGGTTAAACCGAGGCTAGTCTCTACAAACCCATAACCATAGAACTTCATAAATATGATGTACACACTAAAATGAGCAGAAGTTAAACATGGTTAGTAAGCATAAACAAGTTAAATAATTATATATATATATATATATATATATATATGACCACGTGAGTCCTCCATGAAGCCTTGCCTTACGAGGCCTGACACTCCACCGACCGAGACCGGGGAAGTGACCACCAAAAGTAACAAGTGGTGTATATTATATATATGTTGTATAACAATCCTCAAGTATTAATAAGAGCTAACAAGTTGATTAAAATGAGAGACTATGGTCAGTTTGACTTTTGAAAGTCAAACTGCCAAGAACATGAAAAACAACCTTTAAACTTAAGAATTTGAGAGAGAAAATGAAGTATGAGTAGGGAATTATGAAGAGGAGGGTATTGTATATATATGATAAGATTGAAAGGGTTATGCATGAGGTCTAATGTATAAAAACTTGGATTGGATAATAGAGTGTAAAGCACAAACAACAAACAAAACAAGCTGCTGGTCTGATGGTCATCGTGCTACGCGATGGGGGCTTGGCCACCCCCATCGCGTATCACTATGGGTTGGGCGGCCAGATTTTCAAACTTAGCTAAAATGGCAGTTTTGGTCCCTGGAGTTGGTTTAAAGCGTTTTAAGGCATTTTAAGGACCGAAAAGGATGTTTTTAAGACTCGACAAGTATAAAACAAATATGTAACATGAAATCCATCATTTTGATTATATCAGAGGTTTCGCTTTACAAAACGGGTTGGGTTACATGATAAACGAATACAAATAGGACCCGAAATTGACGAATGTCACAGTATCCCCAACTTTTTGGAAATTTCATCCCAAAATTAAAATAAACGTAAAGTAATGATATAATTTCTAACGAATGTCGTTATAAGTAAAGCAATTGTAAGAAAAAATTTAAGTAAAAAGAATAACGTCAAATCCTTGTATGACTCGAAAATCGCCACAAATGAGAAACATAATAAAGGCATTTATATATAGGATGTACCTGCGGCGTATCCATCATGCCTTTATCATCTTGCACATATACCGTTTTTCTGCTATCATTCTCAGGTCCGAGTTATCGCACACAACCGCACTTACTATGGCTTCCATACGAGAATTTCGATAATTAAGTGAACACCCATAATAATTTAGATCGTCGTATGGTCCACATGGTTCGTTCCGTTGTGTGGTTTAAAAGGCATTTTATTTTTTGAAATCTTAAATATTAGAAACGTACATAAGCTCTGTTGAAGTTTACCAATATTGACAAACCAATACCAGCGGTTGAAAAAGTTTTGGGGTTGACTTTTAAATAAGTAGGAAAAATAGGATAAATAATTGAAGCAACTAAAATCTTAAGATATAAACCAAGGTGAAAAAAATAACTATTCGGTTTATAATAAGTAAAGACGATCGAATAATAAAAAAAAACTTAGGGTAAACAATATGAAATAAGATTTGAAGTTAGTCATCAAGATAAATGTCACTATCTATAGATCGAGGTACTAAATAAAATCGATAAATGAAACCCGATAATGAGGACTCCGATAAGTGTAAACGAGAAAAAATCCACTAAGTGATTACATGAGGTTGGGACAAACAACGATACCATTAAAAATAACATCGTACGATGAGTTCCATACGTGAACAAACTTGAGGTTATAAGTATTTGATTATGTGATTGCATGAAATACGATTAAATATCGTGAGGATGAGGTGAGTTCTTTGGGGTGACGTATACATGTACCAAACATAAAATGAACATAAATTTGATTAACTTGACAAAACAATCGATGAAATGTGACAAAATGTGAACACGGCTTCTATTGTGAAACCATTTACATAATCATGATTATAGTAACGGTTTCTAATAGCGCCCAAAACTTGCGAACGACTACACATAGGCCGTTGATTGAGCAAATGAAATGATGTGGAAAAATGCATAGAATTATGTTTTGCTTGAAAAACATAATACTTAAACATGAATAACATAGTCATGAAAATATCGTTTAAAATGTAAATGAAATTTTTAGCGAAAATGAGGTTTTTAAAGTAGTACACGAATTGTTATTAAGTATCTTGAATTCGTCATGAATAACCAAAACACAAAATGAAATCTCATGTGTATAAAATTACCATCGAAACATCTCATCAATTGAAAAGAAAACCGTAATAACAGTGAGACTCGGAGCAATGATGAAATATGTAAATCGTGTATCATATACTCTTTTGAAAATATAAAAATAGAATCGAAAATGAATCTCAAGTAAAGCCATTCTATCGTTTCCAAGAAAATGTATATAATAACAAAGCATCGTGGTAACGCGTAGTTAGAGAAAGATCTAAATTGCTATCAAACGATAATCTTGTAAATTAAATTGTTAAAGGAATTTTGCATTCGTAAAGCTGTTGTGATGAAAATAAATCATGAAAGAAATGTTGCTTGCGATAATAAGAAGTACTAATTCACATAAATCGCTATCGATCAAAAATTCATGTTACGATATCTAGTGTATGAAGCATTTATGAATGTGTCCCAAAAATATTTGTAAAGCCATAATCATTGAGTTTATGCAAAAATAATGAAAGTGGTAATTTGTTATTGAATAATTTACGAATTCAACATTCAAAATGGTACATCGTATTTATAAAGTTATTATGGGATTATCACCTTAGGTGACAACATTTATAACTCTTGAAAACACGTATATAATTGTTTAATAATATTTGAAACAAATCCTCATAATAAAATTTAGTTGTCATGACAATATTATATTCTACAAAGATGATTTATAAAATATGAGCATCATACGTAAATCCTTATTCTTGAAAGAGTTTAAAAAAATAATACGAATATTTGAGCACATGAGGTTGTTATAAATACACTAGTTGTATATATATATATATATATATATATATATATATATATATATATATATATATATATAAGGGAAAAATGAAGCTTGCATGTATATGGAGGGGTTTTAGGCTTCGAATAGTGAATGGTTTGGAAATTTGGTGAAGAGTGAGTGTGTTTCGGGTGTCTTGCATAGTTGGGTTTTCTTGAGTTGGATTGATGGGATTTGTTGAGTTTAGGTCGTTTGAGTGAGTTAGGATTAGATGACTTGTGTGAGTAGTGGTTGGGCTACTTGGATGTGGGTTGCTTATTTGAGTTCGGGTTAAGTTGATGGGTTGGATAAGTTGACCTTGACTAGTTTGGGTTGAGATTCGGTTTATACATGTATTTTGCAATGAATGATTGGGTTAATATTTTGATATCAAACTCTATAGTTGGATGGAAACGGTGTGGCGATATGGTTTGTGATTTGACATAGAATGGGTCATAGGATTAGTCATAATTGGGTACACTTTGGTTTGTATATATTCAAGGCATTTGTGGGTGTGTTTGTCGGTTTCTTTGAAGTATCAGGATAGTAAGTTTGATAGGTTTTCATGGCATAAAAGCATCGGTATTTAGGGCTTTTTGTTGGGTTGATTTTTGTACATCTTGGATTTGCATGGGGTTTGAGTTGGTGAGGGTATAACTTTAGGTTTCGTTCACCTTGAGGAAATATTTGATTGTGTGGGAAAACTTTTGAATTGGAAGGATGGTTTGATTTAAGATGGTAGTTTGAAATGGAATACAGGTGTTTGGAAACTTGTGGTTGTGTGTAGGAAGATTTTTGACTAATAATGAGTTTTAAATTGAAAATATCGTAGTTTATAAATGATGATTGAAACATTTATGACACTTATGATAATAAAATTACAAGTTAATATTTTTTGCGTGAAAATGGAACTTTCGTTGACCACTACGGATTGTTTGCGTTTTAGCAACCTCATGTTCGCAAAAAGGGTTGTTATAATAGTTAGAGAAAGTTATTTAGGTGGTTCCTACAAATGTTTGAAACATAAAGTTTTTTTTAATAAAAATTTTGAGATTCAAGCTTGTGAATCACAACAATTTCTTTGCTAAAAAATTTCCACTAAAACGAGAGTTGTTACGATACGTCGGGTCGGCTTAAGTTGTAAAATAATTTACGAGAAAATTTGGAATAAACCAACCCGCGTAACGTAAATCAATCTTAAAATTAGGTAGTGGAAGATATCATGGGAAACTAAGATAATAGGGTTTGTATTTTGAAGTTTATTATAAAAATAAAAGTCGATTGTCATTAGGAAGCAAAATAAATTTTTATAAGAATCAAAATTAAATTTTTGCTTATGAGGAAATTGAAATAAGTGAATTGAATGTCGAAATTTGTTATGAGGTATCAATATGAATGATGAAAGTTGATTTAGGGAAAAAATTTGCGTAATAAAAATTTTTACTAAGTTCGTTATTTAATATCGTGTAACAAAAATATTATGGTAACTTAAAATTATCGGCATTGTAAATCCAGAAATCGAAATAAACGACATCTTCATTAAAAAAACAAAATTTCTATGAAGTTTTGCATGACGATTTCAAGAAAAATTACAAGCTATAAGTTTGTGAATTTCTTGAAAAATCAAGGCAAACTATCTTAAGAAATTTAAAACAAGTTGAATCGTATAATGCTAATTTTATTTGTGAAAAGTTAAAATGAATCAAAAATTTCATAATGAAAGTTGTTACGAGAATAAATTTGGGTAATGAAAATTTCTACTATGTGTATTATATAATATTGTGTAATTAAAATGTCATGAGAAATTTAAAAAAAATCAATATTGTGAAATGATAGTCAAATTAAATGGGATTGTTATAAAAATAAAATTTTTGTGATATCTTGTATGAGAACTTTAAAGACAACTTTAAAATTTATATAATGAGACTCTACTTGAAAAATCAAGGTAGAATTTTATCATAAAACCTTTAACACGATGAAATTCATATGATAAAAAGTTTATTATAAAATGTCTTGATGAACAAGGATGGCATTGAAAGTCATTAGAAGTAATTTGAAATATATTAACTTAAATTGAAGAAAATCACAATAGACGAAATCTTGTAATGAAAATAGTGGTGTAAAACAAAATAAATATAAAAAAAATAACTTTACTATGTGAAATCAAAACATATGAGAATTAATCATAACGGACAAATAAAATTTTGTAAATGAGAATTTTGTGATTTAAGAATGATTAAATAGAGGAAGATTTATTTAAATCCTTGAAACTTGTAAATAATGTCTTAAGATTTAAAGGCGGAAAAATCGTGCATGAACCACCATGACTTGACGTCCCGACGATAATCTTAAATAAAATGAGATAAATGTGAAGTCGAACATGTGCACGTATCACCGCGTCTTTCATGTTTGCGACTAAAATCACGATAATGACAAAATAATAAATCGGGATACAACGTGATGTTAAAACACTAGTCCACGTACCACCAGGGCTTTCATGTCTTAACATCAAAATATAAGGAAACAACTGGAACGCTTGCATTCGACAACTTAAAGTGATTGTCTCATATCAGAAAGTCTTTAAGGAGATTTGAAACAACGGGATCCAAGTAAAGCTCGTGATCTATAAAACACAATAAAAACTAATGTTTTTGCGGTAAAGTAAGGATACCTTAGATTATTATGAGACTGTGTATGTGTATATTTATGGTTTGATGAAATAAATAAGTATATAAATGTCACACCCACAAAATCCACTAACGGAGTTTTACCGTAAGAGGGTGTGAACTAACAGGATCGGAATCATTAGTTATAATCAAACCATAAAAACGTTTAAATGAAAATAAGTGCGGAAGCGTAAAAACCAAAAGACAAAAGTTGCGTCACGCAGGACGACTTAAAACTCAAGTAATAATAGTTAAAAACATGTTTGCATATCAGAATGTTCAAAAACCATGCATGATCCTATACCGCGCGCCCGCCTCGGCTACCTAAGAATAACATACTAAAAGTGTCAACACGAGGTTGGTGAGTTCACAAGTTTATATAAAATAAAGCGTTTAGCGTTTGCGTTCAGCGTTTTGCGTTCAGCGTTTTGCGTTCAGCATTTTGCGTTACCAGATAGTGTTATGTCAATTATATATCTATAGGTAGCTAGCCTATAAAACAAGTATTACTAAGTGTTCGACACCGAAGCTGACTGTTTATCATTTGCCTTGCCACCAGGTCTATCCCGACCATGGTATGTGTTTAGCCAAGATTACACCCACTCGACCTCCAGTCGAGTTTAGCGTTGGGTGGGGTTTGTCAAACCTAGTAATACTACTCAACAATGACTCGCTATTATCCAATACTAAACGGTTCGATGTGAATGAAGGACTTTAGTTATTGCGTTTGCCACTTAGTCTTTACAAGTGATATATAATTTATATTAACAAAATCTTAAATGCGTTTTCGGAGTATGTTATCTCCCCAAGTGAAAAGCGTTTGAAAATAGTTTAGAGGGGTAAGTGAACTCACTGTTTGCGAAGAATTCCCAAAATAAATCACCAAAGGATGCGCGACACAGAAAAACTCTCTCTAGCGTTCTAAAACAACAAAGAGATTTTTCTAAGTGTCGGAACTATTATCGAGTCTCTAGACTCGGCACATAATACCTATGCACACAAGGTGTTTCGTGTTTCGTTTGTGAATCGTGTGTGACTTTAACCAGTACATTCGTGATACAATACATGTGTGAACAATTATTTAAGTGTCATGTATTAATAATGTACATCACTAGCAATTACTCCCCGTAAGGGCAATTTGGTCACACATAACAATTAACTAGCAATTATTCCCCGCAAGGGCAATTTGGTCAAAACACGACAACTATTTAACAAGTATTCCCCACAGGGGCAATTTGGTCAAAACATAACAATTATATAGCAAGTATCATGTTTCATGCATTTTCACAAAATTCAGCAGCTAGTTTCACTGAGACAGAAATTCTACTTGAAAGATTGTACTATTCCACCGATCATAGCATCTCAATTAATTTACCAAAAATCATCACAAAAGCATATATGTGTTAGGTTTCCAGAACATGTTTTATTTTATTTTTATTCCACATAGATTTCTCATAATGATCAAAATATTACAGCAAGCTCATAACAGTCAAATTCATGCGCAACAGAATGTTATTTGAAATTCCTGTTAAATAAAGAATCCAACAAATGCAAGACCACTTGGGTTAGGTTCCTAACTCAACAAGTCAACTTCCAGAAGTGGAACCAACCCAATTGGTCTCGTGGTTCATGAGATATAACATTTACAAAACAACCTAACAGCAGGTCTAACAACTCAGCTTTGCACAATGTTTTTGTAAAATCATAAAGGTTAACTTTTACACGTCCAAAAATTACAAATTTATATTATTTAGAAACTAGACTCAACCTAGTTTACTGTAGTATCAATAATCTCAACCAATTTTCAAATTTACACCCAGATACAGTCAATTGAACATCAACAACACAATCTGTCCAGAAACTGTTTGCAACAAAACTCAACATATTAACCATCTATAGACTATAATCCGTTCATATAACACCCTAGACACCATAATCACTATCCATGCACATCAATTACACATTACATCCATGATTAGGGTTTTACTTGAACCCAAAATCAAGAAACAAACGACTATCATGCAATAACACCAATACTAGCTATCAATTCAACAATCAATACATCTTTCAATCAAAACAAGACACATGAACACAAATCACATATAAAAATCGGACCTAGGGTTTATAATTAACCCATTAAAAACCGAAATTAAGCATAGAGGATGCATAGGATAGTTGTTTATACCTTCCTAGCACCTTAATCTTCAATCAAACTTGAACAATCTTGATTGTACGTGTGTGTATGATGGCCGATCGCAAGGGAGGCAAGGGGGGGGCTGACGTTGATTTGGGAGAGAAAGAGAGAAGAGAGTTTAGGGTTTAGGTTAATATTAATAATAATAATATAATACACTTTGGTCCCTTAACTTTCAAATGTTACTTTTCTAGCTTAATTAACTAGTTCTAGCACATTAAGTTAATGTTTATAAGAATGGTATCACATAACACATAAGTCTAACACATAATTATCACATAATTATTGTTTTGACGTTTTTCGTTTATTCACCAATTGTTTGCGTCAACTCGTTTGCGTTTCGGTGCAATTCCCGAAGACTACATATGTAGTAAGTGTCAAGCGTCATTTAAACCCTAGTTTAAATGTAACGCGGTGTGCATTATAGATTCAGTAATCTTTAAGTTTGAATTGACGGAGTTGAGTTAATGGAGTTAACCTGAAATTGACGATTGTCACATCATTCCCATGTTAAAGAATTTTCGTCCCGAAAATTTGAGTCAAGTCGTGCTGAGTGTCTGAAAAAGTAAGAAAAATTTTCAGTTTGTCATATCATCCCCTAGTAGAAAGAAATTTCGTCCCGAAATTTAATTCATACCTCTGGTGATTTCTGACGGTTTGTCGGGTTTCGCGGTTTTCTGTGTTTGGTCAACCCTTCAAAAAGGTGAGGATACTTTTTCATCATTTGATCCTCGCGTTCCCACGTGAACTCCGATCCACGTCTCGAGTTCCAACGAACCTTAACGATTGGAATTTTGCTATGCTTGAGTGTTTTGGTTTCCCAATCCAAAACTTCGACTGGTTCTTCAATGAAGCGTAATTGTTCATCAACTTGCAGTTCATCCAAAGGGACTACTTGGGTTTCATCAGATAGGCATTTCTTCAAATTGGATACGTGGAATACATTGTGTACGCCACTGAGTTCCGTTGGTAGGTCCAGTCAGTACGCCACCGGACCAATGCGCTCAGTTATTCGATAAGGGCCAACGTATCGTGGGTTGAGTTTGTTTCGCTTCCCAAAGCGAACCACACCTTTCCAAGGTGAGACTTTGAGTAATACTTGGTCATTCACTTGAAATTCGAGAGGTTTTCGGCGCTTGTCGGCGTAGCTCTTTTGGCGATCTCGTGCTGCTGCCATGCGGTTTCGGATTTGAACAATCTTTTCCGAGGTTTCGAGTACCAGTTCTGGACCAGTGATTTGGCTGTCACCCACCTCTGCCCAGCAGAGGGGTGATCGACACTTCCTTCCGTACAGCGCTTCAAACGGCGCTGCTTTAATACTTGCATGGTAGCTGTTATTATACGAAAACTCTACCAAAGGTAGGTGAGGTTCCCAACTTTTTCCGAAATCCAATACGCATGCGCGCAACATGTCCTCCAAGGTCTGAATAGTTCGTTCACTTTGCCCATCCGTCTGAGGATGGTATGCTGTGCTCATATCAAGACGGGTGCCTAGTGCGCTTTGCAGTGACTTCCAAAAGTGCGAAGTGAAACGGGAATCTCGATCAGAAATGATTGAGACAGGCACTCCGTGTCTAGACACCACTTCTTTCATGTAGACGCAAGTCAGTTTTTCCATTTTGTCCGATTCCTTAATCGCTAAGAAGTGTGCCGACTTAGTCAACCGGTCAACGATCACCCAGATGGTATCGCATCCCGTCGGTGTTTTAGGTAATCCCGTGATAAAATCCATTGAAATGTGTTCCCATTTCCACATTGGAAGTTCCGGTTGCTGTAGCAGGCCAGATGGTTTTTGGTATTCTATTTTGACTCTGGCACAAGTCAAGCATTTGCTCACGTAGGTGGCAATGTCGGCTTTCATGTTCGGCCACCAGTAAAGTGCCTTTAAGTCATGGTACATTTTATCTAAGCCAGGGTGGATAGAATATCGGGACTTGTGTTCTTCGTCCATCACCAGAGTTCTCAACTCTCCGTACCGTGGAACCCAAATCCGGTTCTCAAAATATCGGACCCCGTCCGATTTGGTTTCAAGTTGCTTGTCATGCCCCGCATGAGTTCTGATGGAAGATTATCATCTTTCAAAGCTTCGAGTTGCGCCTCGCGAATTTGATCGGGTAAGTTGGCATGAATCGTAAGTTGCAATGCTCACACTCGCCTGGGTTTATCTGTTTCTTTTCTGCTGAGAGCGTCGGCCACTACATTGGCCTTGCCAGGGTGGTACTTGATGGCACAATCATAATCCTTAAGCAGCTCGACCCAACGACGCTGTCGCATGTTCAGCTCCTTCTGATCGTAGATATGTTGGAGACTCTTGTGGTCGGTGTAAATGGTAAACCTGGTACCGTACAAGTAATGCCTCCATATCTTAAGGGCAAACACCACAGCTCCGAGTTCCAAGTCATGGGTCGTGTAGTTCTTCTCGTGAACCCGTAGTTGTCGAGAGGCATAGGCTATAACCTTCTCGAGTTGCATCAGCACACAACCGAGACCTTGTATCGATGCGTCACAATTTACCTCGAAATTCTCTATTCCCTCGGGTAGGGCTAGAATAGGGGCGCTACAGAGTTTGGTTTTCAACAGTTGAAAAGCGGATTCTTGCGCGTCACCCCAATTGTACTTAGTGCCTTTGTGAGTCAAAGCGGTGAGGGGTTGGGCAATCTTCGAAAATCCCTCGATGAAACGCCGGTAGTAGCCGGCCAGTCCTAGGAATTGCCGCACCTCAGTCGGAGTCTTAGGTGCTTCCCAGTTTTTGATGGCCTCTACCTTACCGGGATCGACATGGATACCATTCTCATTGATCACATGTCCTAGAAAATGAACATCGCGAAGCCAAAATTCGCATTTCGAAAGTTTAGCGTACAGTTGCTCCTTCTTCAATAATTCCAGAATTAACCTCAGGTGTTCTTCATGATCTGCCTTATCCTTGGAATAGACCAGGATATCATCAATAAACACAATCACAAACTTGTCGAGGTACGCCTTGCATACTCGATTCATGAGATCCATAAATACGGCTGGTGCGTTGGTTAAGCCAAAAGGCATAACTGAAAACTCATAGTGACCATACCGTGTTCTGAAAGCCGTCTTTGAGATATCTTCTTCGCGCACTCTTAATTGATGGTAACCAGACCGCAGATCGATCTTCGAGTAGTAACTCGATCCTTGGAGCTGGTCAAACAGATCATCAATTCGGGGTAAAGGATAACGGTTCTTGACCGTCACCTTGTTCAACTCCCGGTAGTCGATACACAAGCGGAAAGTCCCGTCCTTCTTTCGGACAACTAAGACGGGGGCTCCCCATGGCGATGAGCTAGGTCGGATAAAACCCTTATCCAACAAATCTTGCAACTGAGTGGACAGTTCCTGAAGCTCCGCCGGTGCAAGCCGATACGGGGCTCGTGCTATGGGTGTTGCACCGGGTGTCAACTCGATTTGGAATTCGACTTGTCGTATAGGAGGGAGTCCAGGCAAATCCTCCGGGAAAACTTCCGGAAAATCTCGCACAATCGGTATCTCTTCAATTCGCTTCTCCTCCGCGAGTTTCTCAACAATCTGCGCCAAAATTGCCGGATGACCCTTTCGTAGATACTTCTGCGCCTTCATGAGGGTAATGACGCTGGTGGTCATGCCGCTTCTCTCACCTCGGATCGAAATGATCTCGCCGGAAGGGGTAGTAATGTGGACTATCTTGTCGTGACATATAATCTCCGCTCGGTTCTCGGATAACCAGTCCATGCCGACCACGACATCGAAACTACTAAGCGTAAAAGGAATAAGGTCGATATCAAAAACATGACCTGACAGTTTTAACTTACATCCCGCAAGTACATGAGTCGTTACTATAGTCTTACCGTCAGCTAATTCAACAGGAAACTTAGCATCTAACGGGGTTGGAGTTAGGTCTAAGAGTAGACTAAAGGCTTTCGACACAAAACTCCTATCAGCTCCAGTGTCAAACAATACAGAAGCAAAACAATCGTTCACAAGGAACTTACCAGTCACCACGTAGGGATCATTGCAGGCTTGACCCGACCCAATAACAAAAGCTCTTCCTTTACCATTGTTTCCACCACCACTGCCACTTCCATTACCTCCATTGTTGTCGTTCTGTTTCAGCTTAGGGCAGTCTTTCTTGAAATGACCTTCCTGCCCACATTCGAAACATCCCTTCGTCGTCATAGGTGGTTTAGGAGCACCCTTTGCCGCAAGGTCTCCTCTACATTCCTTTGCCTGGTGACCCATCTTTCCGCATCTCTGACACTTGACACGGTCACACGGCCCAGCATGATGATAGTTGCACCTGTTGCACTTCGGATATTTCCCAGCATAGCCGCTCGAACCCTGCCCGCTGCCGTTGTTATTGTTGTTGTGACCCTAATTGTTGAAGCTCCGGGTGAATTCGGGCTTTCGGTAGTGTTGTTGCTGTGGGGGGTTCGAGGATGAGGATCTGGTATTGTCAAACTTTCTCTTTCCGCTGCTCGGGTTGCTGTTGCTGTTGTTGTCAGTGCTCGGGTTGTCACGGGCTTTAGTGGTTGAACCCCTAGGTGGTAGCGCACCTTGGGTCACTGCTTGATCCGTCAGTTTATGAGCTAACCGGATCGCTTGTTGAATCGTGGCTGGTCTGGAAGACGTTACTATGCCCTGAATTTGCGGTGCTAACCCATCAATATACATTTCAATCCTCTTACTCGGCGGGTCTACCATCCGTGGACACATCACAGCTAACTCGTGAGAACGGGTAGTGTAGGCTTCGATTTCTGAACCCACCATCTTCAATGACCAAAACTCTGACTCCAACTTCGCAATCTCCTCTCTCGGACACTACTCTTCTCGCATCATGTTCTTGAACTCCTCCCAGTTCATAGCGTTAGCCAGTTCCAATCCAAGGATCTGCACGTTTGAATTCCACCAAGTGAGGGCAGAATCTTCAAGTGTTGTAGGTTCCTGGACGGATCGTACACGGGATATCGCTAACAACGCAGGTGCGGAATCCCTGCGCAGGTAGTTACGAGTGTAGAGATAGAATCACACGAGCAAAGAATCAAACACGTTATATTAATAACCAAACACGTGACTCGAAGTCACTATTACAGACTCTTGAACTCGTAAACACGTTTGCTTAAACTCAAACACTTGACTGAAACCCTAAACTGCTTAACTTCAAACTGTTTCGGCTGAAACAGTTTATATACTCGACAACTTCGCCACAGGCGAAGTTGTCTGTAACTTCGCATATTCAACAAGTTCGCCTGAGCGAACTTGTTGACAACTTCGCTTGTTCAACAAGTTCGCCTGAGCGAACTTGTTGACAACTTCGCTAGTTACACAATCTAAAACATAATCAAATACACAATTACAATACAGACTCGATTACAATTTCTAGACTATGAACTACTGACAAACATGTACCAACAGACTCCCCCTTGGCAGTAGCTTCATATCTTGATCTTCAAATCTCGAGTCTTGTAATCTGCAACTCTACGCGTGCGCCCCTTCTCTCACACATACCGACACTACCCGTTGATATTTCCTAGCTTGATCCTTCCAAGCAGGAATGTAGAAGATCTTCTTCTCGTTGAGTACTTTCAGATCAGCTTTCGATAAGTTAACAAGATGCATCGGATCACAAACCCTCAGCACTTTCTTGTTCGTCTTCGTCTTCCAGCACGGCTTCAGCAGTCTGGCAGTCTACATACCACCATTTCAGACTCTTCAATACATCTTGCTCAAACACATATCAATCACGTCGAGTTCCTTTCAATAATATCATTTGGCAGCACATCTTAATCAAACAGCACATCGTCTATCTCTTTCAGTGGATCTATCACATCATCAACACTCTCAACATTTTCAAACACATCCACATCATCACCAACAGCAACCACATCATCACGAGCCGCAGACTCCCCCTCAGCTGTGGAAGCCCCAAGAGCTATAGTAGTTCTTGGCAACTCACCACCTGCACCTTCCGGTGCATTGGGATCATCGTCTTGATCATTTCTTCTTTTAGTCCTCAGTTTTTCTTCTTTTAGTCCTCAGTTCATCGCCTCTATAGCTTATCTCCCCCTGAGATGCCAAGAACTCCTTCAAGGTATCTATTACGTTCCTATGCTCAACCTCAACCAATAGTAATCAGTAAAAAAAAACGTGTTTTACTGATTAAATTTCAGTAAAAAAAAACATAAAACTATCTAAAAAAAATTTAAAGTATAAGGGATCAAATTTCAGTCTAGTTAAGGACTAGCACGTTTTAGAAAAGATCCTAACAGGAATCATACTAACTATGTGACTGTCACATAGATCCGTGTTTAGCTGTATTATGACATAAAGAGACAGGTTGTAAGCATGTAAATAACTTAAATGGTTTTCATCGTTTCTGTGATACGGATTAAGGTTCAGTTAAGCTCAAAAATTTAAGTTGGCAACAACTCAGAGGTAATGATGCCTTCTATCTATTCTCAAAGCGTATTTGGCTATACCCAAGTCACCCCGAATTGACTTCGACCCATAGTGTCTGATTAACTTGTAGATACTCGTTGTCTGCTTCCCGTTTTCTTCTTACTCCAAACTTGAGAAATCTTGAGAAGTGTCGGTTCTCGTGTTTATTGTCACTACTTCTCATAAGTATATTTTTTTTTTTTTTTTTTTTTTTTTTTTTTTTTTTTTTTTTTTTTTTTTTAATCACACATAAGAGTTTTCATCGGAGTACTAAACTACTGCAAGTCCCGAATCTGGATCACTGCAGTGTCTTGAAATGCTTTCTTCACGGGAATCAGAACACTCACGGGCTCGTGTATGACTGGGTAGTTGCTTTTCTGCCTATCCTTCGAAAAGATATGTATGAAGACATGCAAAACTCTTAAGGAGTTTCCACATTAAATTCGAGTAAATTTAGGTTAGTATCACATACACTTTTACGCACCATTAAAATTACCATGACATACAATGACTGTTCTAAAGCCTTTTAAGCTTAATAACTTCACTAGTTAGGCACACATAGTCAGTATATATATCATTTTCCAAGGGTGGATCAATTTTCTTTTAAACACAGCAAAGAACTTCTTACGAAGTAATAGACTTGAAAAGTAATTTCATTTCCCAGAATAAAGTATTGAATTCAATTGCCCCAATCATGTCAAAGTCATCAGGTAAACGGCTATCCTGAAGATCCATTGGATCAGCTGGACCGACCACATGCAAGTATGTGTCCTTCTTACTAAGAATGACCGACTAATTTTCAGCAACTGAAAGAAAAACATGTCAACACTGCCCCAGTTACTTTCAGTCTTCCGGTTAATGGCTATCCTCATTTCCTAAGTCGAAAACAAGGACCAAAACATATCTGAGGAGATGTCCATCAAACCGAGGTAACCGACTAATTTTAAGCAATAGTGACGTTTTTTTTTTTTTTTTTTTTTTTTTTTTTTTTTAAATAAACACAAAAAAACATGGTTACTCGTGATTGAGCTTCAGCTCTTCAACAAAGTTCATATTTTCTAACGTCATCTTCCCGTTAGTTACCGTATCCCTTCCTGTTATTTTGCCTCCACTCTCACCGGCAAAACTGACTCTCGCTCCTTGAACAGGTTTTAAATCTTGTAACAAATTTTTGTTACCAGTCACGTGCCGGGAACAGCCACTGTCCACAACCCAAAGATTATTGGAAACCCTGTTCAACTGTTCCTGCACAAATAAAAGAGATTATTAAAATTTGGGGACCCAAGACCTCTTGGTCTTGGGTCGATTAACCTTCTCAACCGAACTCACACACCTTGGCTGACCAAAGTTAGCATTAGAAAAATTTCCACAAGTCCTAACAGGATACCTCCTTGGAGACTGATAGTGAGGCCAACCAAAACGACGCACATTAAGAGACACAAAAGAATTATAGCATTTGGTTTGGTTATTAGTAGTGTAAAAACGAGATGTGTTTCTTTGAAAACCTGTATTATCTCTCAAATTTGAATGGTTTTCATTTTGAACATTTAAACGATTACCAAAAACCTTAGTCTCAGTTTTCGAGGGCCTCACCTCTCTGATGCGTTGCTTCAGAGGGCAATCAGCAACAAGGTGCCCTGTTTGATTACATCTAAAACAACACCTATGTTCAGCTTTCTTTTCAGCAGATGTTTTAGATGTGGAGGCAGTATTACCAACCGTACGTCTCACATAAGGTGGGACATATGGGTTGAGTGGAGTACTCATTTTAGTTGATTTAACTTTTTCTCCACTAGTGGGTAACACTACCTTCTCTTTTGTCTTACCCGACTCGGATGATTTACCCGAATCAGGTGAGACTGGACTTGAAATAGAGACTTTCACACTTGAAACAGGCGAACTCATTTCGCCACTACTAACGCTTGGTTCTTTACTTGTAACCTTGATTGGAGCTGTCTGAGGAACTTCGAAATCAACAGATTTCTGAACACTAGGATTAAAAGTATAATTGTGGTTAAAAGGTGGTGGAACCTCGTGATAACCAATTCCTCCCCTCTTCGCAGAGGTACCTTGATCACTAACGAGATGATCAAGAATAGCTGAGGAATTTCTGAACTGCTCAAGTTTGCGGTTCAGTTCCACCACTTTCACCTGGTGGTCAGCAATCTGCTTTTCTCGATCAGCAATAAGTTTAGTTTTTTCTTCTAAAACCTCATAACTTAGATCAATTACTTCGATTTTCTCAGCAAGTTTTGTTTTTAAGCTTTTAACGTCTTTTTCACATGCTTTTATTTTAACTTTATAACTGTTTTCTCTTGCTTTCATAAAATGGTGATCTTCTTTAAGAGTTTTAAATTCAGCATCTAAACGAACATACTGATCAGTTATGGTAGCAAGTTGCTCAGACAATTGCTCACATTTATTACAAATAGGCTTAGTACTTACCTCGGAGAGTTGATCCTTGTTATCTGCCATGAAAGCTGCTTCTTTTCCAGTAGCTTTCTCTTCTCCAGTAATCTTCTCACATTCTTCATTCTCTACCTTAGCCATGTTTGCCTGCTCACCAGTTTCATTCGAATGCAGGTTCCAGTTGTATTCACCTGCTTCTCTGGACATCATGGCATTGATTTCTTTATTAACCTCAGTGTGCTGTGCAGACCGGCCTTGACCACGTTCAACTCTCTCGATTCTGCAGTCTTTAGCAAAGTGCCCATTTTGTTGACAATTATAGCACCTCACTTTAGACTTGTCGAACCCTGGCCTGCCACCAACAAACTTTCTCCCCGTCTTCCTCATAAACCTCTTCACTCTCCTTACTATCATAGCCATCTGCCATTGTAAATCCATCTCTTCCATATCATCAGCATCTATTTGATCATAGTCTTCATCCAGCATCGCTGGATCAACAACCTTTCCTTGAATATAGTTTTCATATGAAGCAATAAACGAAGCATAGAGTGCAAACTGCTCTTCAGCAGATTTGACACTCATTGGCATCTTAGAGTAGTTATTGCTTGAAGCACTGGGAGAGAAACTACTCTTGGATGCTTGAGGTTTTGAAGCACTTGATCCTCCAGCAACAAAGCAAACATCACCGTTCATGTTTACTGACATATTCCCTTCATGAGAAGAGTTAGAACCTGACTCTCCTTTGGAGTAGTAAGCAGCAGATTCAGGCTTCGAACTTGAGCCTGAGTTAACTTTGGCACCATACATACCAGGGTCTTGAACCTGATCCATTGGCGTCTCTTTACGAACCATATTAAGCTCAAAGGTTCTGAGCTTGTTTACTGCTGTCTCCAAGTCATAATTAGGAAAGTCTTTGTCTTCCCTCATTAGAACAGTGTACATTTCCCACTTCGGTGGGAGAGCATCGAGAAGTTTCTCAACTATTTCCTCCTCTCTGTAAGCAATAGAATAGTTGTTCAGCTCCGTCATTAGATGATAATATCGAGTGATAATATCATCGAGCGATTCGTTCTTCAAATACTTGAAGACAGAGAACTGGGTCTTTAATAGCTTAATCTTCGAGGCACGAATACCAGCGTTCCCTTCGAATCTATTCTCAAGAGCATCCCAAAGCTCTCGTGCAGAAGTGTACTTCCTGAATGTATGGAGAATCTCTTGAGGAAGAGCCATAGTAATTGCAGCATGGGCCTTGCTCTCGGCCTCATACATCTTTTTCTCTTCTTCCTCCATCTGGCTGTACTTCTTTACCACATCCCGACCTTCGTGTTCCATTGACGGTGGAATATATCCATCCTGGATGCACACCCACATCTTTGCATCCTGGTATTTAATATACTGAATGAACCTATCCTTCCACGCCACAAAATCGGTTACTTTCAGCAATCTTGGGGCCTTAGTAGCAGATCCCGCTTCGACTTCCATTTTGACTAAGTCTGAGATGTTGATTGATGACATCCTTCTTGAAGACTATATTTTTTTTTTTTTTTTTTTTTTTTTTTTTTTTTTTTTTTTTTTTTTTTTTTTTTTTTCAAAGAATCAAACACGTTATATTAATAACCAAACACGTGACTCGAAGTCACTATTACAGACTCTTGAACTCGTAAACACGTTTGCTTAAACTCAAACACTTGACTGAAACCCTAAACTGCTTAACTTCAAACTGTTTCGGCTGAAACAGTTTATATACTCGACAACTTCGCCACAGGCGAAGTTGTCTGTAACTTCGCATATTCAACAAGTTCGCCTGAGCGAACTTGTTGACAACTTCGCTTGTTCAACAAGTTCGCCTGAGCGAACTTGTTGACAACTTCGCTAGTTACACAATCTAAAACATAATCAAATACACAATTACAATACAGACTCGATTACAATTTCTAGACTATGAACTACTGACAAACATGTACCAACAAGTGTTCCAGTAGCAAATTTGACCCTACTGGCAGGGGGACAATTACACATCTCAAACGCCGACTCGGCCTTCTCAGCCCAACGCAGAAAGCCTATAGCTCCCTCAGTGCCCTTAAACGAACTGGGCTTGCAGTCAAGGTAATTCTTGAAGGTACACGTTCCAATTGGACCTCCAGCTTGGTTCTGTACATGTGCGGCTAGAGCGGCCACCGCGTGGTCGTTCAGCAGAGTTTGGAGTTCTGCTGCAGTCAAGTTGATGTTACCACGTCCGTGTCCAGCGTTTATTCCTGCCATCTCCTTGTCCGAGTACTTTCCAACTGCTCCAAGTAGACTCAACTCCTCTGTCGGTCGCCTAGAGTTCGCTTACCGATCTTTGCAACCTTGCATGTGTATAAGATTTTATGAAAGTAGTCTAGTCCATCGGTAGCATCTTCACTAGCCTCTTGCATTTCCTTCATAGCCGCTGTCATGCGGGCAATTTCCTCTTTAGTTTCGGTTCCATCTTTTAACAGTCCGGATACGTTCGCTCTCGTATAGCGCATGTAACCAACATCACGCTCCAAACAAGAAACAACAGCTGCGAGCACACGCTCTACAGGTTCGGTTATAGGTGGTAGGGTGTTGGGGTAAGCAGGATGGTTCGGGTGAGGTAACGGGGGAACTTGTTCGCGATAGACCATACGTCTGATCATATTAGGGTACCAATCCCTGTTGGTACATGTTTGTCAGTAGTTCATAGTCTAGTATTTGTTATCGAGTCTGTAATATAGTTAATGGTTTGTTTATGTTTTGTTTTGTAAACTAGCGAAGTTATCAGCAAGTTCGCTATGGCGAACTTGCTGATTTAGCGAGGTTACTGACAACTTCGCCAGTGGCGAAGTTGTCGTGTTTAAATACACTGTTTCAGCCGAAACAGAAGAGGACGTGAGTTAGGGTTTTTGGTTACGCTTTGTTTCGTTTTGTTCTCTGTAACAGTGACTTACTGTCACGTGTTTAGTTATTCAATATAACGTGTTTACCTTATAGCTCGTGTTCATTGTTCGTGTATTCAATCTCTACAATATCTACACTCGTACCTATATACGCAGGGATTCCGCACCTGCGTTGTTAGAGATTTCCCGTGTACGATCCGCGTTCAGGAACCTACAATTGGTATCAGAGCCATCGGCTCGATTGTGAGGTTCGGGATTTCACGCGGGTGTAGATTTCGTTTAATTTCGGGTGTTACCGGGACGAGTTTTTGGTGTGTTTATTCATTCTAGCTACCTACCAGTGTGTTTAAGCCTTTAAACCTTCAAAATTCTCGTTAAAATCCGAGTTTCAGATCTGAACTGTTCTTCGCGTTCATCGGGCGAAGTTGCTGAATTCAGGCGAAGTTGCCGTCACTGGAGATTAGGGTTTCGGCGAAGATATAAGGATTAGCGAAGTTAACCACAACTTCGCTTACCTCATAAGTTCGCCAAAGCGAAGTTATCCGTAACTTCGCTTACCACCCAACTTCGCTTACATCCTAAGTTCGCTCATTCTAAGCGAAGTTATTCTTAACTTCGCCAAGTCAAGCGAATTTAAGATCCAGCGAAGTTCTTGTTCAGCGAAGTTAACTTCCAGCGAAGTTATTCTTAACTTCGCCATCTGAGCTGTTTTAATATTTTTTTTTTGTGTTTTTCAGGTTTTTCAGGTTTTCGCAAGGATGTCCGCGATTAACATCTCAGATTTAGTCAAGATGGAGGTAGAGGCGGGGTCAGCCACTAAGGCCCCGAGGTTGATGAAGGGAACGGACTTCGTGGCATGGAAGGACAGGTTCATCCAGTATATCAAATATCAGGACGCCAAGATGTGGGTGTGCATGCAGGATGGATATGTACCTCCAACCATGCAATACGAAGGACGTGATGTGGTGAAGAAGTACAGTAAGATGGATGACGAGGAGAAGAAAATGTATGAGGCTGAGAGTAAGGCCCATGCTGCTATTACTATGGCACTACCTCAAGAAGTTCTTCATACATTCCGAAAGTACACTTCTGCAAGAGAGCTCTGGGATGCTCTGGAAAACAGATTCGAGGGGAACGTGGGTATACGTGCCTCAAAAATTAAACTTTTAAAAACCCAATTCTCCGTCTTCAAATATTTGAAGAATGAATCCTTAGATGATATTATCACCCGATACTATCACTTAATGACAGAGCTTAGCAACTATTCAATTGCCTATCGAGAGGAGGAGATCGTTGAAAAGCTTCTAGATGCTCTCCCACCGAAGTGGGAAATGTATACCGTGTTAATGAGGGAAGACAAAGACTTTCCTAACTGTGACTTAGAAACTGCAGTGAACAAGCTCAGAACGTATGAGCTAAATATGGTTCGAAAGGAGACACCCACAGACCAGATACAAGACCCTGGTATGTATGGTGCTAAAGTTAACTCAGGCTCAAGTTCAAGGCCTGAATCTGCTGCATTTTATTCGAAGGGGGAGTCAGGTTCTGACTCTGCACATGAAGGAAATGTTTCTGTGAACTCAAATGGGGACGTATGTTTTGTTGCTGGAGGATCTAGTGCTTCAAAGCCTCAATCCTCTACAAGTGGTTATTCAGCTGGTCCCACAAGCAATAATTACACCAAGATGCCTATGAGTGTAAAATCTGCTGAAGAGCAGTTTGCAGTCTACGCTTCATTTATTGCTTCATACGAGAATTATATCCAGGGGAAGATTGTGGACCCTGCCGTTCTTGATGAGGATTATGACCAGATTGATGCTGACGATTTGGAAGAAATGGATTTGCAATGGCAAATGGCAATGATCGTGAGACGGGTAAAACGTTTTATGAACAAAACAGGAAGAAAGTTTGTTGGTGGTAGGCCTGGATTTGACAAATCAAAAGTAAGGTGCTACAATTGTCAACAGTTCGGGCACTTTGCTAGGGAATGTAGGAATGAGAGAGTTGAACGGGGACAAGTTAGGCCTAACCAACACTCTGGAATTAACCGCGAGATCAATGCCATGTTAACTAGAGAGGCAGGAGAATACAACTGGAACCAACACTCAAGTGGTTTGGGTGAACAAGCACACATGGCTGAGACTGAAGCTGTAGAAGTTGAGAAGGTTGATGGAGAGAAGAAAGCAAATGAAGAAGAAACTGCTTTCATGGCGAACGATCAGGATGGTAGATCCAAGGTATGTCCCAAAATTATTTGTGCTAATTGTGAAAATTTGACTGAGCAACTAACCAATATAACTGATCAGTATGTCAAATTAGATGCTGAGTTTAAAACTGTTAAAGAAGATCACCATTTCATTAAAGCAAGAGAAAACAGTTATAAAGTTAAGATAAAGGCTTGTGAAAAAGACATTAAAAGTCTTAAAACTAAACTTGCTGAGAAAATAGAAATTATTGATCTTAGTTATGAGGTTTTGGAAGAAAAGACAAAATTGATTGCTGATAGAGATAAACAGATTGCTGACCACCAGGTAAAGGTGGTGGAACTGAACCGCAAACTTGAGCAGTTCAGAAACTCCTCGGCTATCCTTGATCACCTTGTGAGTGATCCAAGTACCTCTGCAAAGAGGGCAGGAATCGGATACCACGAGGTTCCACCACCCTTTAACCATAATTACACTTATAATCCAAGTGTTCAGAAATCTGTTGATTTTGAGATTGCTCAGTCAACCCCAATTAGAATTACTAGTGTCAAACCAAGTGTTAGCTGTGGCGAAACAAGTTCGCCTGTTTCTAGTGTGAATATTTCTGTATCAAGTCCAGTCTCATCAGATTCGGATATGTTGTCCGAATCTGGTCAGACAAAAGAAAAGGTAGAATTACCCACCAGTGGAGATAATGATAAAGTTTCTAAAAAGAGTTCTCCACTCAATCCGTACGTCCCACCTTATGTGAGACGAACGGCTGGTAATACTACCTCTACATCCAAACCAACATTTGACAAGAAAATGGAGAGTAGATGTTGCTTTAGATGTAACAGGTTAGGACATCTTGTTGCAGATTGTCCTTTGAAACCGAGATTTAGAGATGTGAAGCCAAATAAAAATGAGAATAAGCGTCATTTTATTCCAGCTAAAAATGAAAACTTTAAAAATTGCCAAAATGTAACGAATTCAAGTTTTCATAAAAACCAACCTCATTTTTACAACCAAACCACAAGAAATAACACTTTCTATTCTCAAAGGTTTGGAAGGCATTACACTCAATCTGCAGGGAGATTCCCTAACAGGACGTACAGAAATTATCCTGACGCTAACTTGAGAAAGCCAGGGTACGGGATGTATCGATCCAAGACCAACTGGTCTTGGGTCCCAAGATTCTAACTCATTGTTTTATTGTGCAGGAACAGTTGAACAGGGCTGCCAACAATCTTTGGATTGTAGATAGCGGCTGTTCCCGGCACATGACTGGCAACAAACACTTGTTGCAAGATTTAAAACCTGTTCAGGGAGCTAGAGTTAGTTTTGCTGGTGAAAGCGGAGGAAGAATAACTGGGAGAGGAACAGTGTCGAATGGGAGAATGACACTTGAAAATGTAAATTTTGTGGAGGAATTAAAGCACAATCTGCTGAGTGTGTCGCAGATCTGTGATAAAGAATATACTGTCCATTTCACTAAGAATGAAGCAATTGTATTGAAGCCTGGTTTTCATATACCAGAAGAATGGATAGTAATGAAAGCTCCACGTGAAACGAATACATACGTGATGGATATGAGGTCTACTGAAATGGCCACCAGAGAATCCTGTTTAATGACAAAGGCAAGCGAATCAGAATCAGAGTTATGGCACAGGAGAATGGGACATATTCATCTTCGTAAGATGAACTTCATTGTCAAAAATGGGCTTGTGATGGGTGTTCCCTTAAAGAGTTTTAACTTTGAAGATAAATGCATAGCGTGCAAGAAGGGAAAACAACACAAGAAAAGCCATCTCACCAAGACGATCAACTCAATTGCTGGTACTCTAGAACTACTTCATATGGATCTCTTCGGTCCGGTGAATGTACAAAGTCTAGGCGGTACTTCTTACTGCTTGGTGATAACTGATGATTACTCACGATACTCGTGGGTATATTTTCTGAAAACGAAAGACGAGACGACTCAGATGGTGAAGAATCTAATTACAAAAGTCGAGAACGTCATGAGTAAATCAGTTAAATTCATCAGAAGCGACAATGGGACAGAGTTCAAGAACTTTGAGATGGAAATCTTTTGTCTTCAGAAGGGTATTGAGCATCAATATAGCGCTCCGTATACTCCACAACAGAACGGAGTAGCTGAAAGGAAGAACCGAACGTTGATTGAAGGAGCCAGAACTATGCTGGCCGACTCAAAGCTTCCTGTGATGTTCTGGGCTGAAGCAGTTGCTACAGCCTGCTATGTTCTGAATCGGGTGTTAACCGTTAAGAGACTTGGAAAAACTTGTTACGAGCTTATGCACGGAAGGAAGCCCAACTTGTGTGGTCTTGAACCTTTTGGGTCTCCTTGTTCGATTTTGAAGACTAACTCGAAATTTGGTGAAGTAGCCGATGAGGGAATTCTAGTCGGTTATGTTGTTGGGACTCCCAACAGACGGGTCTTCAATACGACAACTTGCAAGGTGGAGGTGGTTTGTAACACCGACATTACTAGTTATCAACCGCCAAAACCAAGCAATGGACCTGCTGAGCTTTTTGACTATGTTAAACTGTTTAAGTCGTTTAACGTACCTAATTTGGAAATTGCTGAAGAAGACGAAAGAGTTGTGACGAAGATGATATTTGATGAGGAAGAGGAGCTAGTGCAACATCAGATGACAGAAAAATCTCAGCCTTCCACATCAAACCCTATCGATACCCCTGCGGCCTCAACTGAAGATGAGTTTATTAATCCTTTTCACTCTCAGCCTGAAACTACCATAGATGAGATCTCTTCAAACTTGGAAGACAATTTACATGTCGGTGCTGTTCCGACCACGAGAATTCACAAAGATCACCCTTTGGAGAATGTTATAGGTGATGTGTCCTCGGGTGTACAAACCAGAAGTAGCCTGAATGAGCACACCTGTGTTTATTCAAGCATAAAAGAAACAGGTATAATGAATGAATGTTTGTACTCCTGCTTTATAAGCCAAATTGAACCGAAAAATTATCAAATGGCTTTGAAGGACAGCTCGTGGGTCGAAGCTATGCAAGAAGAGTTGGCTCAGTTCGGGAAAATGGAAGTTTGGACTTTGGTCGAAAAACCAAAGAATGTGCACGCTATAGGCACGAAATGGGTGTTCAAGTGCAAGAGAGATGAAAAGGGGATTATTGTGAGAAATAAGGCGAGGCTGGTTGTTAAAGGTTTTAATCAGCAAGAGGGTATTGACTACAATGAGGTTTTCGCTCCTGTTGCCCGGTTAGAAGCGATTCGATTGTTTTTGGCGTTTGCTGCTTTCAAAAAGATGAAGGTGTTTCAGTTGGATGTAAAGAGTGCGTTTCTTAACGGGAAAGTTGACGAGGTTGTGTATGTTGAGCAACCACCGGGTTTTCCTGACCCAGACTTTCCTGATCATGTATACAGGTTGAGCAAGGCGTTATATGGTTTACATCAGGCACCTCGTGCCTGGTATTCAACGTTATCGGACTACTTGCTGGAAAATGGTTTTGAAAGGGGTTTGATCGACAGTACGCTGTTTGTGAAGAGAGAAGGATGTGACTTCTTACTGGTTCAAGTCTACGTGGATGACATCATTTTTGCTGCATCAAGAATATCCATGTGTCAAGATTTTGAGGCTGTCATGAAGAAACGATTCGAGATGAGTGCTATGGGTGAACTAACTTTCTTTCTAGGATTGCAGGTTGATCAGAAGAAAGATGGAATGTTCATTCATCAAACAAAGTATGTTCATGATGTGCTGAAAAGATTCAAGATGGAGGACAGTTCTCCATATGACACTCCAATCTGCGTCAATCACAAATTGGGAGCTGAATCAGATGGTGACGCAGATGTGGACCCTACTCTGTATCGGGCGATAATAGGTTCTTTAATGTATTTAACTGCTTCTAGGCCTGATATAATGTTTTCTGTTTGTCTTTGTGCTCGCTTTCAGGCAAACCCAAAGGAATCTCACATGAAAGGTGTGAAGAGGATTTTGCGGTATCTCAAGGGCAAGCCGAAACTAGGATTGTGGTACCCAAAGGGAGGAGACGTTGAACTGGTGGCATATACTGATTCTGATTATGGAGGTTGTAATCAGAGTCGGAAGTCAACAACAGGAGGCTGTCAGTTTCTTGGAGGAAGATTAGTTTCCTGGCAGTGCAAGAAACAGACATCAGTCGCAATTTCAACTTGCGAAGCTGAATACATGGCAGCATCCAACTGCTGCTCTCAGGTTTTATGGATTCAGCAACAATTGCGCGACTATGGTCTGAATTTCTTACTCACTCCTATTTTAATTGATAACACTGCCGCCATCTCAGTAATTAACAATCCCGTGAAGCACAGTAAAACTAAGCATATTGACATTCGTCATCACTTCATACGGGATTGTGCTGAGAAGAAACTGATCAAGATCGAAAAAGTTGATACACTTGAAAATTTTGCTGACTTGTTTACAAAAGCGTTTGATAAATCCAGATTTCAAAACCTAATTGAGCTAAATGGGATGATCAATCCCGAGTAACCATGTCTTTGTTTTTACCTTAAAAAAAAAAAAAAAATGAGTCTTTATTGCTTAAAATTAGTCGGTTACCTCGGTTTGATGGACATCTCCTCGGATATGTTTTGGTCCTTGTTTTCGACTTAGGAAATGAGGATAGCCATTAACCGGAAGACTGAAAGTAACTGGGGCAGTGTTGACATGTTTTTCTTTCAGTTGCTGAAAATTAGTCGGTCATTCTTAGTAAGAAGGACACATACTTGCATGTGGTCGGTCCAGCTGATCCAATGGATCTTCAGGATAGCCGTTTACCTGATGACTTTGACATGATTGGGGCAATTGAATTCAAAACTTTATTTTGGGAAATGAAATTACTTTTCAAGTCTATTACTTCGTAAGAAGTTCTTTGCTGTGTTTAAAAGAAAATTGATCCATCCTTGGAAAATGATATATATACTGACTATGTGTGCCTAACTAGTGAAGTTATTAAGCTTAAAAGGCTTTAGAACAGTCATTGTATGTCATGGTAATTTTAATGGTGCGTAAAAGTGTATGTGATACTAACCTAAATTTACTCGAATTTAATGTGGAAACTCCTTAAGAGTTTTGCATGTCTTCATACATATCTTTTCGAAGGATAGGCAGAAAAGCAACTACCCAGTCATACACGAGCCCGTGAGTGTTCTGATTCCCGTGAAGAAAGCATTTCAAGACACTGCAGTGATCCAGATTCGGGACTTGCAGTAGTTTAGTACTCCGATGAAAACTCTTATGTGTGATTAAAAAAAAAAAAAAAAAAAAAAAAAAAAAAAAAAAAAAAAAAAAAATGTACTTATGAGAAGTAGTGACAATAAACACGAGAACCGACACTTCTCAAGATTTCTCAAGTTTGGAGTAAGAAGAAAACGGGAAGCAGACAACGAGTATCTACAAGTTAATCAGACACTATGGGTCGAAGTCAACTCGGGGTGACTTGGGTATAGCCAAATACGCTTTGAGAATAGATAGAAGGCATCATTACCTCTGAGTTGTTGCCAACTTAAATTTTTGAGCTTAACTGAACCTTAATCCGTATCACAGAAACAATGAAAACCATTTAAGCTATTACATGCTTACAACCTGTTTCTCTATGTCATAATACAGCCAAACACGGATCCAAGTGACAGTCACATAGTTATTATGATTCCTGTTCGGATCTTTTCTAAAACGGAGTGGTCCCTGACTAGACTGAAATTTGATCCCTTATTTCGTTAAAATTTTATAAGTATTTTCTGTTTTTGTTGTTATATTTTTATTGTTGGTTACTGGGTCTTGATCATTTTTTGTTTAACTCTTTTTGGTAACTTATAAGATATATTCAAGATTTTTCAAACTGAAAGGGCTGTTTTTGTAATTATCGGGCGAAGTTGTTGAATCGACGAAGTTGTACTTAACTTCGCTTAGGCGAAGTTAAGAATAACTTCGCCTGAACCAACTCAGCCCTATAAAAGGGGTTTTCTACAGTACAATTTTTTATTAACTTTTTTCCCGGCGAACTTAACCCTTAAATTTTTCCGGCGATCTTAGTTTTCAATTTCGATTTCGATCTTGTGTTCCTGTGTTTTCTACTTTACTTGTGGTATGTGTTGTCAAAACATCCTTTCATTCTCTTTATAATTTTATCCGGTTCGAGACCTCGGGTCGTCGAACACTCGAAGAACCCTCGAAACCAAGGTTTTCGACCTCACGTTACGTGTTCATGGACGACCTTTACGTCCATACACCATTGAAATATGATGTTCTTCTTGTGTATATCGTTTAATCGGTCCGAAAACATCGGATTTCGACCTCCGAATCCGAACAGTCGCCGTTTCTGTTTCAGGCGAAGTTATGGTTTTGGCGAAGTTAATCTCAACTTCGCCAGACGCTTAAGTTCGCCTAGGGCGAAGTTATCCACAACTTCGCCTGGGCGAAGTTAACCACAACTTCGCCGTGGCGAAGTTATCATCAACTTCGCCTTGGCGAAGTTATCCACTACTTCGCCTTGGCGAACTTAACTGTAACTTCGCCTTGGCGAAGTTATCCTTAACTTCGCCTATATCCGTTTCTTTTAACTGTTTTGTAGACGAATTTACTGATGAAGTGAAGTTGTCCCCAACTTCGCCTCAACTTTAATTTCGCCTGTGTATCTTACATCACAACTTCGCACTTGCTACACTGTGAACTTGTGAGTTACGTAAAACGTCTCTAACTTGATTTGTTTTGTGCAGATATGGCTGCAGTTGGAGGAACTGGTGGTGATGATGGTGATGATCAACGACAATTCTTTCCAGCTCATAACCAATACATTACTTTGGATCCTGACGCACGAGGCGTTGACGACTACAGGGAGATTATCACATTTCTCCAGAGATCAAGGGTGTTTCACGCGATCACTAATACACTACCCATATCTCTGCCTAACATACAAGATTTCTGGCAGACGGTGTATTATGATTGCAGACCTGAGCCTCCGGTGATGCGAGCAACCGTCAATGGTCAAAACATACAGTTTTCTTCGGAAGACATTCGGTTGGCTCTGCAGTTCGGCAATGAGACACGAGACGACCCAACGGAGTTCGTAGCTCCTTTCCGTGACGGAGCATACTTGAGAATGGGTTATTCGGGTCCGCTGGGGGACTCGCAGAGGAGGAAAGGCTTTCTGCTGGACCAATGGCGTTTTCTGATGCACGTGTTAATTGTGTGCATGTCCGGCAGGAAAGCAGGAACAGACGGGATGGGTGCGACGATGCAATCTGCCATGACGGCCCTGACTTACAATCGTCGTTACTCTTTTAGTCAGATGATTTTCTATGAGATTGATCGTCAGAGACGGGCGACGGCGCGAGAACGATTTATCATGTATCCGCGATTTCTTCAAATGATTATTAATCATGTCGCTCCGTCTCTACCGCAACGGCGCCCTATCAGATACGTTGAGTGCGTAACAAAACGTATCTTTGCTCAGTGCAGAACGTCGAGCACTCGAAGCAACCCTGAACGCCGTCCAAGGCATACTCCACTGTTCGGGTATCTCATTAACCCGGAGTATGTTCCTGCAGGAGGGGACGAGTTCAGGGATCCCCAACCACATCAGGCGGCAGCACCTCATGCTGTATCAGCTGCGCCTGTTGTCACTTCTGCTGCTGTGCCAGCTACTTCATCGCAGGCTGTGTCTGCTGCTGCAAACATTGATCTGGATGCTGCCTTCAGTGGACACGGTCTGTTCGATATGGATCTCTCGGGTTCTCAGATTTTGGGTACTACCTCAGCGGCTACTTCGGTAGCTGAAACCGAGCTGGATGAAACATTTGCTGAGGCCAGACGGTTGTTGGTGACTCGGGAGAGGATATCGGGTAAGCGGCCGAGGGCTGTGGATGAGGATGAAGATGATGAAGATGAGGAAGAGGCAGTCCGACTTGTGCTGAAACGCTCACGTCGAGAACGACAAGGTATGGCCACTGGAGCGGGGGAGACTTCAAGGTTCGTACGATTTGCTCCGCCTGCCTTGTCAGGTATGTCTCTATTGCCTACTACTGCACAGGTTACTACGGTCGAGGCGTCGGCACCAGCAGTTGTGTCGCTACCACCCCAACTGGTTGATCCCCCGGTGGTAGTTGCACGCTTCGTCGACTCAACAATTACAACAACTGCAGGGTTACCTAGTGTACCACCTGCGGTCACTTCAGCTGCTACTTTTCCACCAACTCCAACGCCTGCTTCAGACTCTGAACGGATTGCTTCGCTGGAGCGTATTGTTGCTGTACAATCGAAGACCATTGACCGCCTGGTGGAAGCCAATCAAATCCAAGCCGCCCTCCTGGTAGAACACGGACGAACTATCGATGCCTTCAAGGAATTCTTGGCATCTCAGGGGGAGACGACTTGCAGGGGCGATGAGTTGAGGACAAAGAGACGACAAGATCATGACGATGATCCCAATGCACCTTCGGGTGCAGGTGGTGAGCTGCCAAGAACCTCTCAGGATCTTGGGGCTTCCACAGCTGAGGGGGAGTCAACTGATGCAGCGGGTGATGATGTTGTGGATGTTGATGACGATGCTGATGTTGAAGACGTCATCGATGCTTTGAAGGAGTTAGATGAGGAGGAGGTTGATGACTTTGTGAATGATGATGACGATGATGTGTTGCCCGTGGAGGAAATTGAAAGGATTGGAGAAAATATTGATGTGGTGAATGTGTTGGAAGAAGGAGAGATCGTGGATGACGCAGTGGAACATGAGATTCCAGCTGTTGAAAGAGCAGATTTGGGAGATGAGAATGTGGTAGATGATACGGTATGGGAGGAGCAACCAAATTGGAAAGAAGGGTGTGCTCAATGGTTTGTTAAAACTAAGAAGCCTGCAGTGCCAACAATGTTTAGAAAGACGTATAATATAAAGGGCTATGCAGAGTCGAAGAAAGGTATTATATGCTGGTTGTACGACAAAGAGTTGAAATTATTTGTGATCAAAAGGTACGACGGCATTCAATACTTTAAAAGATTATTGAGATCTCTAAACTCCCTACCGGAATGCGAGGTGAAAGAGTTAGCAAGACTGGGGCTAATTAACAGAAGTAACGATAATATGGCGAGAATTATTGAAAAGATCGTCTGGAAAGAAGCCATCAAAGACAAAAAGTTTGAACTGCTAAAGCCTCAGAAAGGAAGATTGATAGAAGATAAAGATAGGGGAATGAGGGCTGACGGAAAACCATGGATGGTTATGAAGTATAAACCAGTCCGACATCTGAAGGAAGTACCAATGAGAGTCATGCCCAAGAATGTCCTAACAGATCTGAAATGGTGGTATGTGGATTGCGAGACAGCTGAGGCGGTTATGGAAGATGAGGACGAACAAGAAGTTCTTCGGGTTTATGACCCGATGCATCTTGTTAATCTATCGCAAGCTGATCTGGAAGTGCTGAACAACAAGAAGATCTTCTACATTTCTGCTTGGAAGGATCAAGCGAGGAAATATCAAGGAGTTGTGTCGGTTTGTGTGAGAGAAGGGGCGCACGCGTGAAAGTGCAAGATTACAAGACTCAGAGATCAAGATATGAAGCTACTGCCAAGGGGGAGTCTGTTGGTACATGTTTGTCAGTAGTTCATAGTCTAGTATTTGTTATCGAGTCTGTAATATAGTTAATGGTTTGTTTATGTTTTGTTTTGTAAACTAGCGAAGTTATCAGCAAGTTCGCTATGGCGAACTTGCTGATTTAGCGAGGTTACTGACAACTTCGCCAGTGGCGAAGTTGTCGTGTTTAAATACACTGTTTCAGCCGAAACAGAAGAGGACGTGAGTTAGGGTTTTTGGTTACGCTTTGTTTCGTTTTGTTCTCTGTAACAGTGACTTACTGTCACGTGTTTAGTTATTCAATATAACGTGTTTACCTTATAGCTCGTGTTCATTGTTCGTGTATTCAATCTCTACAATATCTACACTCGTACCTATATACGCAGGGATTCCGCACCTGCGTTGTTAGAGATTTCCCGTGTACGATCCGCGTTCAGGAACCTACAATCCCAGCTAACTTCGTTTTCGTACATGCCTCCGGATAAGCGGTACCTCTTCGGTGCGAGTGCTTCGAGTTCCGGGACTACACGGGGTGGCGATGAGGTAGGTAGCTGCGGTTCCTTCCCATGAGCATGAGTCATCTGATCGGATGATGATGATGATGATGGCGTCGACATCCCTACAGGTAAGCCGTGTATGCGCGCGCGTATGAGTGAAAGAGGTAAAGAGATAAGATAACAAGGACTACACAAACATATGCAGTGCGTATCATTATAACTAATGGGTCGTCGCGGTTATAGTCTAGTATGCATGCAATTTCTAGTTCGCTATAACCAATGGCTCTGATACCAATCTGTCACACCCTCAAAATCCACTAACGGAGTTTTACCGTCAGAGGGTGTGAACTAACAGGATCGGAATCATTAGTTATAATCAAACCATAAAAACATTTAAATGAAAATAAGTGCGGAAGCGTAAAAACCAAAAGACAAAAGTTGCGTCACGCAGGACGACTTAAAACTCAAGTAATGATAGTTAAAAACATGTTTGCATATCAGAATGTTCAAAAACCATGCATGATCCTATACCGCGCGCCCGCCTCGGCTACCTGGGAATAACATACTAAAAGTGTCAACACGAGGTTGGTGAGTTCACAAGTTTATATAAAATAAAGCGTTTAGCGTTTGCGTTCAGCGTTTTGCGTTTAGCGTTTTGCGTTCAGCGTTTTGCGTTACCAGATAGTGTTATGTCAATTATATATCTATAGGTAGCTAGCCTATAAAACAAGTATTACTAAGTGTTCGACACCGAAGCTAACTGTTTATCATTTGTCTTGCCACCAGGTCTATCCCGACCATGGTATGTGTTTAGCCAAGATTACACCCACTCGACCTCCAGTCGAGTTTAGCGTTGGGTGGGGTTTGTCAAACCCAGTAGTACTACTCAACAATGACTCGCTATTATCCAATACTAAACGGTTCGATGTGAATGAAGGACTTTAGTTATTGCGTTTGCCACTTAGTCTTTACAAGTGATATATAATTTATATTAACAAAATCTTAAATGCGTTTTCGGAGTATGTTATCTCCCCAAGTGAAAAGCGTTTGAAAATAGTTTAGAGGGGTAAGTGAACTCACTGTTTGCGAAGAATTCCCAAAATAAATCACCAAAGGATGCGCGACACAGAAAAACTCTCTCTAGCGTTCTAAAACAACAAAGAGATTTTTCTAAGTGTCGGAACTATTATCGAGTCTCTAGACTCGGCACATAATACCTATGCACACAAGGTGTTTCGTGTTTCGTTTGTGAATCGTGTGTGACTTTAACCAGTACATTCGTGATACAATACATGTGTGAACAATTATTTACGTGTCATGTATTAATAATGTACATCACTAGCAATTACTCCCCGTAAGGGCAATTTGGTCACACAAAACAATTAACTAGCAATTATTCCCCGCAAGGGCAATTTGGTTAAAACATGACAACTATTTAACAAGTATTCCCCACAGGGGCAATTTGGTCAAAACATAACAATTATATAGCAAGTATCATGTTTCATGCATTTTCACAAAATTCAGCAGCTAGTTTCACTGAGACAGAAATTCTACTTGAAAGATTGTACTATTCCACCGATCATAGCATCTCAATTAATTTACCAAAAATCATCACAAAAGCATATATGTGTTAGGTTTCCAGAACATGTTTTATTTTATTTTTATTCCACATAGATTTCTCATAATGATCAAAACATTACAGCAAGCTCATACAGTCAAATTCATGCGCAACAGAATGTTATTTGAAATTCCCGTTAAATGAAGAATCAAACAAATGCAAGATTACTTGGGTTAGGTTCCTAACTCAACAAGTCAACTTCCAGAAGTGGAACCAACCCAATTGGTCTCGTGGTTCATGAGATATAACATTTACAAAACAACCTAACAGCAGGTCTAACAACTCAGCTTTGCACAACGTTTTTGTAAAATAATAAAGGTTAACTTTTACATGTCCAAAAATTGCAAATTTATATTATTTAGAAACTAGACTCAACCTAGTTTACTGTAGTATCAATAATCTCAACCAATTTTTAAATTTACACCCAGATACAGTCAATTGAACATCAACAACACAATCTGTCCAGAAACTGTTTGCAACAAAACTCAACATATTAACCATCTATAGACTATAATCCGTTCATATAACACCCTAGACACCATAATCACTATCCATACACATCAATTACACATTACATCCATGATTAGGGTTTTACTTGAACCCAAAATCAAGAAACAAACGACTATCATGCAATAACACCAATACTAGCTATCAATTCAACAATCAATACATCTTTCAATCAAAACAAGACACATGAACACAAATCACATATAAAAATCGGACCTAGGGTTTATAATTAACCCATTTAAAACCGAAATTAAGCATAGAGGATGCATAGGATAGTTGTTTATACCTTCCTAGCACCTTAATCTTCAATCAAACTTGAACAATCTTGATTGTATGTGTGTGTATGATGGCCGATCGCAAGGGAGGCAAGGGGGGGGGCTGTCGTCGATTTGGGAGAGAAAGAGAGAAGAGAGTTTAGGGTTTAGGTTAATATTAATAATAATAATATAATACACTTTGGTCCCTTAACTTTCAAATGTTACTTTTCTAGCTTAATTAACTAGTTCTAGCACATTAAGTTAATGTTTATAAGAATGTTATCACATAACACATAAGTCTAACACATAATTATCACATAATTATTGTTTTGACGTTTTTCGTTTATTCACCAATTGTTTGCGTCAACTCGTTTGCGTTTCGGTGCAATTCCCGAAAGACTACATATGTAGTAAGTGTCAAGCGTCATTTAAACCCTAGTTTAAATGTAATGCGGTGTGCGTTATAGATTCAGTAATCTTTAAGTTTGAATTGACGGAGTTGAGTTAACGGAGTTAACCTGAAATTGACGATTGTCACAATAAATAAATAAATAAATAAATAAGTGTAATGAACACTCGAGTAGGGTAAACACGCATAGGCAACACGTATAAGGACCCTAAATCAAAAACTATACTAGGTCGTTACGTCTAACCACCTATCCTATAGTCATGGCTCTGATACCAATCTGTCACACCCCGACCGAAGGCAGCGGAACATGCCGAGGTGCAACAAATTGCTCAAGAACACAAGACACTATTTAGAGTAACAATATTTAATTAACTCATTTAAATTCATAAAATCATAAAGAGTCACATAACTTGTTCATACAATAACCGAATTCTATGATAGCAAATAATATAATGTTCGTTTTGCTAATATCCTAATAGTATTGATAACGTTTTTCTTCAAGTTCTCGAGTCAACCTAAATTCAAACCTGTAACATTGCATAAAATAGAATTTGTCAACACAAAGGTTGGTGAGCAATTTCATAATTTTGAACAATAAGTATATCGTAGAAAATTTCACAACTTATATACAAAACAACAAATAATAGCAACAATTTAGATAATAAAATCGTTAATAAGAATACATTAACGACACCTTGCTATAAGGGGATGCCAAATAGACTCGGATTTGTATGAAATCGTTAATAAGAATACATCAACGACACCTTGCTATAGGAGAATGCCAAATAGCTCGGATTTATATGAAATCGTTAATAAGAATACATTAACGACACATTTCTATAAGGGGATGCCAAATATACTCGGATTTATGAATCAACCAACCAAAAGCGGTAAACACATTAACATTTAAGCATGTAAGAATATAACACCAAATCGAGCATTTATTTAAGTAAAGTATACAAAAAAGTTTGTGGTTTAACACTCAAGTATAAAACATTTAATTTGAATAAGTATGCAATATCACCCCCAAAACGAAAGATGAAAAACGGGGAATGAAAAATACTCACATTCAAGTAATAAACTTGATTGGTAAAATGACGAGTAACCGGAAGGATGAGGTTTAACGAGCAAGGCCTAGATGAAAGGAAGTCTTGTATTAGAAAGGTTGTCTAGGAAGTTTTTTAAATAAAATAAATGATAGGAAATGTAAACAATTTAAAGTCTAAGTTTTAAAATGTAAATATTTAAGAAATATAATAATAGTCCTTTAAAGATATAAGTTTGCTCAAAACCGGGTTAAAGTATCTAGCCCTTAATTTTACTCAACCAATGTTAAGTAATAAGATGGGTAAAAATGCATGAATGCAAGTCCCTTTATAATATAGATACTAAAACGGGTTTAACGAGTATTCGGGTTGTTGGTTCGAGTCTTGGTAATTGGTCAAACCCAAAGTCAACTTTCCATAACAATGAATATTATGAGATAACTCAATAAAATTTAAGAAGACTTAACCAAGTATGTAGTTCTATTGTTTTAGAACTAACAACATTCGTTAAGCGAGTGTTCGGTTTCATCGGTCCTAAGATCAAGTTGGATCCAACATTCCAAGTACTTTAAAAAAATAATTAAAATCAGTTTTATAAAATATTCTTAAAGAAATATACAAGTCTTGATAGCTAGAAACACAAATGTGTGTCTTAAGCGAGTGAAATCGGTTTAGTTCGGTTGGGTTCGGTTTTTATCTTGGAATAAAGTCAAGAACGGTTACCGCATGCCCAAACATCAAAGAAATTGTATAATAATTTATAAATGATGATACTTAAGTTTTACAACCAAAAAGTCAACAATAAAGTCTTTAAATGAAAGTTCGGTTTTCGGTTCGGGTTTAGTTTCGGGTTAAGACCGAGGTTAGATTCTACAAACCCATAACCATGGAACTCATAAAAATGATTTTAGAAACTTGAATCTAACATAAAGCATGTTTATACAACTATTTAACAAACTAGTAAACAAAGTTCGGTTTACGGTTTAGAGCTATTTACGGTTAAACCGAGGCTAGTCTCTACAAACCCATAACCATAGAACTTCATAAATATGATGTACACACTAAAATGAGCAGAAGTTAAACATGGTTAGTAATCATAAACAAGTTAAATAATTATATATATATATATATGACCACGTGAGTCCTCCATGAAGCCTTGCCTTACGAGGCCCGACACTCCACCGACCGAGACCGGGGAAGTGACCACCAAAAGTAACAAGTGGTGTATATTATATATATATGTTGTATAACAAGCCTCAAGTATTAATAAGAGCTAACAAGTTGATTAAAATGAAAGACTATGGTCAGTTTGACTTTTGAAAGTCAAACAAAAACAACCTTTAAACTTAAGAATTTGAGAGAGAAAATGATGTATGAACAGGGAATTATAAAAAGGAGGGTATTGTATATATATGATAAGATTGAAAGGGTTATGCATAAGGTCTAATGTATAAAAACTTGGATTGGATAATAGAGTGTAAAGCACAAACAACAAACAAAACAAGCTACTGGTCTGATGGGCATCGCGCTACGTGATGGGGGCTTGGCCACACCCATCGCTTATCGCTTTGGGTTGGGCGGCCAGATTTTCAAACTTAGCTAAAATGGCAGTTTTGGTCTCTGGAGTTGGTTTAAAGCGGTTTTAAGGCATTTTAAGGACCGAAAAGGATGTTTTTGAGACTCAACAAGTAAAAATCAAATATGTAACATGAAATCCATCATTTTGATTATATCGGAGGTTTCGGTTTATAAAACGGGTCAGGTTACATGATAAACGAATACAAAAACAAATACAAATAGGACTCGAAATTAACGAATGTCACACAAAGCTCGACGTAGACGTAAAGAAAGGATGAAAAGAGCTTCTTGGAATAGATTCAAGTTTATGCCTGTTGGAGTTTCAAGACTGATGCCTCAAGGAGATTCTACCAAACCCCCGTTTGATGAAGCACGTAAACAATACAGGGAGAGGGTGTTTGGTATGAAAGATTGAAGATCAAGACCTAGAAATATCTAAGGGGGGAGTTTGTTAGAACATAATGTCTAGTGCTAGGGTCTTGTAATTTGTATGTTAAACAGATTAGGAAGTATGTAATTCATGTAAGGCGCATATGTACATATACGTACGTATAAGTACATATACAACAGATATGTTAATGTTATACGTCGTATAAGTACATATACGGCGTATATGTTATATGCCGTATATGTCACTTATCCAGGCGTATATGTTTCCTTTATATAAAGAGGAATTTTCATTCAATATATCTAGTTGTTGATGCGGTAATCTGTCATATCCTTTGTTGATTATATAAAGCTTATACGTTTAAAGTAATCTTGTGATATCTCATCTTATAATGATTTCCGCTCATTGTGTTAAAGAGTAGATAACAATTCAAGTCATATCAATCATAATACATCTTGGTCTTTTCAGTTATGATGACATATGAGCACTATGCTTGTAAATTCCGGTGTTGAAAATATCCTTATGTTGTCCACCCTTTTTTTCAGTATCTGCAATCAAGTTATGTTATGTTTCAACACATTTACATTTTGATTAGTTTTTTTTTAACAGAAAGAATCAAACATTGTCAAGCTTACCCTATAAAATGGAGTGCTCTAACGAGAAATTAGACTACTTTAGTTTTGTATTTAACTTATTCATTTAATTAAATGTGAAGCAAAATGAATAAATAATTGAAAAGTACAAATCAAATTTTTTTAAAAGGCTTTGATTTTTTTATTAGCTTAGTGCCACCAAAATGGTCGGGTCTGTCCTGGGATAAAGTCGAAGGAGACTATAAGTTTGTGCCAGATTATAATCTATTAGGACTTGTTGTTGCAAACATGGGAAGGGAGATTGAAGACACGGATATGTTGCAAGTCATCTACATCAAATATCTTGTTCTCGTCAACATGGTGAAGGAAAGTGCAGCAGTTCTAAAGAAACACGAGGCATAAAGGAGTTATACAACAAAACTGAACGTAATTATGCACTACGCATGGGCAAGACGAGAAGGGAGAAAAGGAGTTTGGGAAAATAAGGAGATTTGATTTTCAACCAATCTTTGAAGTTGTTATGGAAGCAAATGCATCACCAAAGTCATACGCCCTTTGCTAAGTTTAGGGTATGATGATAGATATAACTTAACATTATTATTAGACTTATGATATACTAGTTTTTATCTCCCGTATTACGGGGGCTGTTTTATATTTGTTTGTTATAATATTTAATTTATTTTTTGAATTTATATTGTTTTTATTGTATGAAAGTTAATAATATACTTATGGTTTGATAATAAATTGTTTCACAAATAAATAAGATATTATAACCCGGTTTAAAAGCTATATGGTTTTGATTATGCCCAAGACCCGTTTATTTTTTTACTATAAAATTGGTTTTTTAATTATAAATAATATTTATTAAAGATAATAATATACTTATGGTTTGATGAAACCCAATACCCGTTTATTTTTTTTTGCTATCAAATTGGTTTCTTAATTTAAATAATATATATATATTTTTAAAAATAAATAAAATATTAATTTTTATTATATCCTATCTTATAGAATTTTTACATCAATAATTTGGTGAAAATAATTTTTAATTTAATGAGATGTTATAACTCGTTTAAGGAATATATAGGTTTGGTAAGACCCATACCCATGAATTCGGGTCAAATGCATGAGAAGCCTCCATTTAAAAATCAAGCAAATCTGGTGACTCTAAATAAATGGGAAGAGACCACATCACGACACATAGAATTTTTATGTTTTTGTTTATATATATTATAGATTTGTATTATGTTTGCAATTATTTTTAGTGACATATCAAACATTCCTATAAGTGTGGTGATTTAAACAATTAAACAAAGGTTATGTTAAACGTACCCCTCTTTCTTACTTGTCATACCCTTTTTCTCTGAACTTTTTAAACGTATCACATGTTTCCTGCCTAACAAAAAAAATCATTTTAATATTTTTTTATGTTCAGGTGCATAAGAGTAATGTCATATGAGAAAAGAACCAACTGGTTAATCAAGTTGTATGTTATTTAATCTTTTTTATTTATTAATAAACAATACTTTTTTTAAAAGGTATGCTAAATCGAAAACTTTAAAAAAAACACTCTAAAAAACGTTTTTTGATATAAAAATAACAATTTTTCACATAAAATTTTTTTCTGATTATTTTTGAAAACTAAAAAAATGTTTTATAATATACAATAAAAAGGGGGAAAAATAATTTAAGAAAATAGATTCTTTTTATTAATGAAAATAAATAAAAGATAACAAAATGGAAAAGAAAAAAACAAAAAAGTTTAAATTGTATTAATATAAAACTCGAGGGAGGGGTTATGTTTGGTAAAAATAAAGGGAATGAGTATGTTTAGCAACACCCTTAAACAACGACGTTATCCACAAAAACGGTTGTGACGGTTTATTTTGGATAACAGCGTTTCAAACAGTTGCCTAAACTTGTATATATGTATCTATTGTATCCAGCAAACAAATCACCAAGTTTATCAATAAACCACTATCATTGTTTCATATAGAGCCACCTAACAGTGTTGTTGAATGAAGCTAGGGCTTGAAGCCTCGAATAATAAGGTCTTGTTTAAAATGTTTAAATATATGTATAAAACACGACAATAGTTTTGATAAATTTAAAAATTAAAAGTTACAAATTATGTAATTTCATCTTTTCAACCTATTAAGGCCTCGATTTCTTCATTTGCGGCTACCACGGGTTTCTTATGTTCATACATCTGTAATTCACACAAAACACACACGATTCATTACTACGAATATTTTATCGATTTGTGTTTCCAACAAGTTTTAGGTACAATTTCCTCGAATAAATAAATAATCTTAAACAGATTATCATCAGTTTCGACATAACACTTTCATCACCCTTATTTTCTTGTGTACCCATGATCCCGTGGCTATTAGTGTCATTTCACCAAAACAACACCCTTTGAAACAAACCCTCATGTCCTTAATACAAATCAATTCTTGAGACTTATATAATGTTTAAGGTCTCCTATTTGAAGCACATGTCGTCCTAATGCAACCTTCCTAGTACCATCTTTATCCACCACACTCATCTGCTTGCAAACATCAATCGTGAAGTTAACCGAAGCACGCTCCCATGGCCCCAACTGCACTTTCTTGAAATCCAAAAGTTGTTTATGAGGCGAGTCGTGGATCACTTGAGGCGGGTACGAGAACAACAAAATGGTATGGCTTCCGGTCATTTTTCCAATGTTGGTAACCATGATATCCGCGTTGAATGTTAAACCATTACAAACGTCATTTGTCGCGTTAAAGAAAGTATGGGCTTTGGTTATGGGAACTGATAAGTGTGAGGGTGCTTTGATGAGGTGATGGACGTATAATGTGTAGCTAAGTCCGTATCCAAATGGGTAAACGGTTTCGCCTCGGTAGAAGCGGTAGCTTCGGCCAGGATAGCCGGTTGCTGAGTCGGCTCGCATGTTCATGTTGGTCATGGAAACGCTGTCTGCATATGATCGTGGGTACCAAGTCATCGGTAATCTTCCACCTGCAAGAGTGTTAGGAGAAACAATGGCGGGTTAGTTAAACTTAATTGCATACAAGACATTGATGTAACGTTTTAACTAAACCATTTTAGTTAATCCATTTATCATAAGATTTATATATTTAGGAGAAAAAAAAAAGCTATGAAAGAAAATTTACTTTGTCCACGTAAGCGTATGAAAAGAGAATTCTGCCTACTTAGTTACACGTAAGTCCAAGTATGCACTAACGTTCGGTCACAAATGAAAAACAAAGATATATAATATTTATAAGACAGAATTACAAATTTTGTCCTTTACAGAAAGCTAAATTACGGTTCGTGTCATTTTTTTAGTTTCTTTGCAGGCGGTGTACTTTAAACATTTTTTCCTACACGTTATATCCTTTACGCTAACTGGGTTAGAAAAACTCAGTTAAGTATGGCATGTGCCAGACATGTGATGGGCATAATTGTATTCTAATATTTCTTTAAATTTAAAAAAAAGAAAAGAATATATATATATATATATATATATATATAATAATTCTAATGTCTGCAACTTTGCAACTTCACCCTCACCTTCTTCTTTTTAGTTCTAAACAACCACCACCACACCATTACCATCGCACCACTGACGCAACACCACACCACCACAAAAAAAACCTTTAATTACTAACCTCAACAGATAAAGTGTCACGAGGATGGTGGTGTTGGCGGAGTGTGGTGGCGAGGGTTGTGGGTTACGGTAGTGGTGGTGGATTTGGGTGGATTAGGGTTACGAATTTGGGTGGGTTATGATGCGGCGATTAGAAATTTCGGCGATTAGGGTTATGATGGGTGGGTTACGAATTTGGTGCTGGTGGGTGGCTGGAGGGGGTTATGATGCGGCGATTAGGGTTACGAATTTGGGTGGGTTACGGCCAGTTACGCTAGGGTTACGGCCGGTTACGCTAGGGTTCAGTTGTTGCTTGCTTAAAGTTGGGGAAATCGGAGGTAATGGTTCAGGTGACCATCAGAAATTCCGGCCACCTGAGCAACCTCCGCTGATTCTTCTTCAACCTCCGATTCACTGATTCACTGATTATATTATTATTATTATTATTGTTGTTGTTCTGGTCATCTTGTTTGTTTTTGTTGTTGATTATTATTATTATTATTGTTGTTGTTGTTGTTGTTGTCTGGTATGTGAAGAAGAGAAGGGTGAGGAGAGTGGTGTGTGTGTGCTTGTGAATTTATTGTTATTATTATTAATATGAGAATATAAATTTGTTTTGAAAAGACCGATATGCCCTCACATGAGTCTCACGTGAGGGTATTTAACTGAGTTTTTTTAACCCAGTTAGCGTAAAGGACATAACGTGTAGGAACAAAATGTTTAAAGGACACCGCCTGCAAAGAAACTAAGAAAATGACACGAACCGTAATTTGACTTTTTTTAAAGGACAAAATTTGTAATTCTGTCTATTTATAATTCAGAAAAATCTGGCAAGTACTTTCTAAGATCATTGACTACCTTCGTTCTCATCTATATAATTATAAAAGAGGTCGGGACACTTGTGTGAGTAGGTTTTATGGGTTTCTTATCACATGGCAAATCCATTCCTATTTATATGGGTAGATTGCCAAAATACAATTTGTGGCAAATGTTTATAGTGAATTTACTACTCTTGGAGACATTTGAAGAATTAAAAACACCAATTAATAATCAATTTATTACACATAAAATTTTCGGGTACTTGTGGGTATGTGTTGTCGGTTATTTTGTTATTTATGGGCACTCGAAGGTAGATATGAAATGACGATGCAGGATTGGCTGGTGTATGGGTAGTACCCACGAGTGTCCCTTCCCCTCTAATAAAAAAACATGAGTTAAGTTATTTTACGAAGGAGAACAAAAATGAAAAATGATCAGAATGATTTGTAGCAACACAAAAAAAACCCCTAAAAAATTAAAAATAAATTAAAAAAATCATAACTCAAAATTTAATAAAAAAAACTAATAACTAAAAAAAGTTTCCACCGTCTTTGTCGTTCTCATAAAAAAACATAGAAAAAGTTTCCACAAAACACCAATTAATAATCAATTTATTACACATAAAATTTTAGGGTACTTTTAGGTATGTGTTGCCAGTTATTTTGTGATTTGTGGGTACATGATGGTAGATATGAAATGACGATGTAGGATTGGCTAGTGTATGGGTAGTACCCACGAGTGCCCATTCCCCTTTAAGAAAAAATATGGCTCAAGTTATTTTACAAAGGAGAAAAAAAAAACGAAAAGAATGAGAATGATTTGTAAAAAAACAAAAACAAAAACGAAAGAATGAGAACAAAAACAAAAAAAAACCCCTAAAAATATTAAATTAAATAAATAAATTATAACTCAAAATTTAATAAAAAAATTGAAAAAACTTTAAAAAGTTTCCACCGTCTTTCTCGTTCTCATAAAAAAACAAATATTGTTAAGTGAAAAAAGTCGTCGTGTCGTTTTGTTTATCATTGTGTTTTGTGTTTATTTTCGTCATTAATTGTGTATTATTTCTTGACATTGTGCCATTTTTTTCTTTATATTGAGTTATATTACTCAATATTGTGCTATATTTTATACGTCATTGTGTTATATTTGGCGATTTGTTGTAATTTTTTTTAGTTATAATTTTGTCTTTTGTTCATTTTCGTCATTATGTCTTTGATCTCGGCATTGTGTCTTTTCATCAATTTTTTTTATTTTTTTGGATTTTTTTTAACGGGAATGATGACATAAACATTTTAGCTTTTTAATTTTTTTATTTAAATTTTGAGTTATAATTTTTTTTATTATTTTTTTGAATTTATTTTTAAGGGTTTTAGGTGTGGTCACAAATCTTTCTTACACATCTCATTTGTCTCTCTTTGTATTTTAATTTACCCTAAAAAACATTATATTTTTCTTTTTTACTCAATTAAATAATATTTTTTATACATTTATTATTACAGTTTTCTCTTTACTTTACTTACAACTAATTCAAAACTATTAATAAATAAATATGGACAAACTTTTTTTCCCAAAATTTATAAAAAATCAATACATGTTTTCTCTCCACCCTATAATTTACACTCACAATCACTTAAAACCCCAACATATATTTTGCAAACTTCCCTCACATACTTTTAGAGGGTAGGATGAGAATGTTAAAAGAGCATCCACATTCAATCCTTTATCTAAAAATCTGAAATTACACTAAAAATTACTACATTTTCTATCTCCTTTCAATTAAATAATATTTTTTATACATTTATTATTACCATTTTTTTTTCACTCACAGCCATTTTCAAAATATATTAGAAATTATATAAGGTGAAAGATAACTTTTCAAATATACAAAAAAATTACTGCAGTTCTTTCTCATACACTTACAACACCTTAAACTACTCATACGCTGTAAAATTACTTCACTCATACTTTTTGATAAATTAAATGTGAATGCTCAAAGCTATTCCAAAAGTTAATTAACACTAAAAACCAAAACAGTTTTAACTTTTAAGTTTACTGAACACATTTATACTCAAAACTCTTTTTTTATTTCGAAAATATTGTGATACTTTAAATTATTAAAACATAATTTTAAAAACTTAAAACAATGATAACTTAATTTTTAAAATACTATAAAAAATTAACCTTTTAAATTTTTTAAACTTATATTTTAAAATAATTAAAAATTTAAGGTTATAAAAACTTAGCTAATACTATTTTTTTAAAGAACTTGTGAGGGCAAAGAAAAATGCCACGCCCACAAAATAAAGACACAATTTTTCATATGGTCCGTCAATATAAATCTTTGGTAAAATCAGAAATGTTAAAAATCGATTTTGTATTTTTCCTGATCAAATTTATTACTTCGGAAAGAAAAGAAAGAGTCAAACAGCCAATTTTAGTATAATTTGGTACCGTCGATACTGAATCGATACCAAGTTTTTAGTTTTCAGTGTTGGTATGGTACCGGTACCGGTACCGGTACCGCTACGGTTCGATACGGCACCAAGATTTTCCGAAGTTAGCACGAAATACGGGTATCGTACCAGTATCGAGCCAAACATTTCGATACCGGTACCAAATATTTCGAATTTTCGGGATCGGTTCCGATTCAGATAATTATCATTCAGAAACCGATTCAGACTATTGTATATTTTTTTAACACTTTACGACTACTTACCAGGATTATAACGACCATAAACAACATCAGCTAGAGCACCACCACCTTCTTGCCCAGGCAAACCCATCCACAAAATACTACTAATTTTCGGGTTACATTTCGCGAACGTAACATCCATTCCGCCACCCGACATTATCGCAAGAATCACAGGTCCTCTAGCCGAATACGCAACCTCGGACACAAGAAGATTTTGTTCTCCCGGAAGATCTATTTCAATCCTATCCAAAGCCTCATGCTCTATGGACAAGTCAGTCCCCATGACTAGAACCACCGCATCAGCGTTTGAAGCCGCGGTCTTAGCCTTTTCAAACAAATGAGTCGACGCACACTTCACGTCGGTACACCCAGGCTCGTACACAGTTCGAACCGCCTCCGAGAGCCCCTGTAGAGGAGTTGTGTATTTGCATGGGACCCCCGCGTAGTTTCCAGTCATTGCTTTTGTTGCATTTGCATTCGGCCCTATAACCGCTAGAGTCTTGATGTCACTCGGGACAAGTGGTAAAGACCCTAAACTGTTTTTAAGCAACACGATCCCTTGTCGGGCCGCTTCACGGGCTAGGTCTTGGTTAGCTTGTGTGCATATATCTTGTTTGCCTAACTTTCCGAATATTTGTTTGTTTGGGTTACCGTCAAAGAACCCGAGCCTCATAAGGGTTATGAAGTTATTTGTGACCGCCCGATCAACGGCTGATTCTCTTACTAAGCCTCTTTTTACAGCTTTTTCAGTGAAATTTTTTAAGGAATCTCCGCAGTTGAGATCCAACCCTGCGTTTAGTGCATCCGCTGCAACTTCTTCGGGTGTTTTAGCCCATTTTTGGTCTTTCATCATGACTTCTAATGAATCACAATCCGAGCTAATATATCTGTAACAAAAGATGTGTCAGTCTTGCTAAACATGTATCATTTGTCATCATACAGGAAGTAGGACAATCGCAAAAATTGTTATACAGGCCATATGACTGTCATTGGCATGTGCCATCACATCAGTCATTTATTTGTTTGTATAATACAACATACAACATGTCTATTTGAATGAACGAACACCACTCTTATAAACAGTATGGAACATATGATTAGTCAATATAGCACACCATACGGCCAACACCACTCATATAACCCTTAGAGTTAAGTGTCATTTTAGTACCTGTGGTTTAATTAACTATGCAACTTTAATACTTTTTTTATTTTTTTGTAACTGGCTACTCCATGTTTCAAAAACTGGCCATTTTAGTACTTTTTCGTAACCCCGTTTAATTTGTCCGTTAAATCAAGGGTATAATGTTAACTTTAGTTATTTTATTTGTTTTCTTTTTTCTTTTAATCTCCTTCCCTTCCACCTTTAATATTATCCAAACCCAAATCTCATTCTTTCACCTCTCAATCTACAACCGATCTTACACCATTAATTCAACCTCCACCATCTATTACCCACTAAAACCCTCACCTAATTTGACCTTAAACTGCTCCGAATCCGTTAAGAAACCCTCCGATTCAATCAAAGGCAAAGTCAAGCATCTTTGCAGCATATTCGAAGCTCGCAGAGGATCCAAACCAAACCCCTAAACCAAAACCCTCATCAGACGAAACCCAATTTCAATCGAAGCTCAAATCGGAAAAATTAAACAAATTTGAAAAAACCCTAATTCACTGCTGGCGAAAGGAACTCGCCTTTTCCGGTGATGGAGATGACGAGTATGGTGCAGCGGCGATGGAGATAATGGAGGTGGGTAAAAATGGTGGATGTAAGTGTTGATGCGGCGAGCAAGAGTTTGCTGCGTTTTTCCGGCGAGGAAGAGGTGCGTTTTTCCGGCGAACAAGAGGTGCATTTTTCCGGCGAACAAGAGGTACGCTTTTCCGGTTAGCAGACGGTGGACGCGAAAGTGGTTGGGACGTTGGGCACGTTTTTCCGGTGATGAGGAGGTGCGTTTTTCCGGCTAGTAGAAAGGGGTGCGACGGTGGTTGGGTGCGTTTTTCCGGCAAGGATCGATGGAGGAGATAGGGGCTTTTAATTTGGGGATTTAGAGTTTGGATTGGTTGATGTTATTGGTTAGTAATTTAGGGTTTACTGGTATATTGGGGGGGGGGTGTTAAAAGAAAAGAAATAAAGAAAATAATGAAATTACCAAAGTGTCCTCAATTATGCTCTTGACTTAACGGACAAATTAAACGGAGTTACGAAAAAGTACTAAAATGGCCAGTTTTTGAAACATGGAGTATCCAGTTGCAAAAAAATAAAAAAAAGTACTAAAGTTGCGTAGTTAATCAAACCACAGGTACTAAAATGACACTTAACTCTAACCCTTATAAACATTATGGCACGTATGATTTGTCAATAGAGTACGCCATACAACTTGATCATATGACCATATTTCTCATATCATACAACTCGTATGACGTTAGTGGTAGATCTTTAGCCTCTCCCTTAATTAACTATATTACACAATGTGTCTATTGAAAACTTATTTGTATTAGGCTCACCGATATAAACCCCTCACACCGGTGAGGAGTCTGACGTGGAAGTTGAGACGACACCCTTCACACGATGGGTCACGCAGGAGCACCCCCCCCCCCCCTTTAAATTGGTCATGCGTGACTTGAGGAGACAGATGATGGTTAGTCGAGTCACGCAAGAATGAACCAATTCCTTTTTTTCCCTTTTTCTTTTTGGTTGGAACTAGGGGTGGCTGGATTGATGCTTGAAGTTGATTGGGAAGTTGTTTGAAGAGGAGGGTGGTGGTGGTTGTTGATGGTGGCTTGTTTAGGCTTTTGTTTATATAGTTTTTGTTTTATTTTTTTTAACTTTTTTTTGACATTAATTTAATTAAGGATATTAACATATGTAATAACTATTATTAGACTTAGAAAAATCAAATAAAGATTATTAATTTTTTTTCTAGCTTTAGTTTATGATATGTATATATTTTTTAAAGAATTATAGACTAGATAATTCATAACATTATAATTTCAAATATATGCCTTAAATATAAAAGTTGTATTAAATACAAAGTAAAATACGAAAGGAAAATTGGATGTAAATAATTCAAACTATTAACAATTGGTCAATAATAATCTCTACTAACAATCTAACTAATAGTAATCCCAACTTTTAACTTTGTTACTAATAATAATCCCATACTAACAGAACGTTAACTTCGTTAAATTTGATGACGTGACGCGTGATGTGGCGATTACATGGCAACGACATGGATTTGTTTTTTCAAGTTATTTGGATTTAATTTAGTCTAGGCCATTAATAGGTTATATTATTGTTGTTAAATAATGTGAATTGACTAAATTGCCCCTTGCTATAAAAAATAAAATTTTATAACTGAAAATAAGAAATACAAATCTATACTATATATAAATCATGAGTAAGGGACCTCTTAATTTTTAAGATGTACCAAACTTATTGCTTTTAGTACAAACCATGATGCATAAAATTAAGACACTTTAGGGGCAATTTTGTCTTTTAACAATTTTGTCTTTTAGCAAAAGCAAAATGTTACGGTTTAGTTTAATTTATTCAAAAATAATTACAATTTTGGTCATTTAACTTTAATCACATTTTATTAACTTATATAATACTTACATATATACCCCTTATTTTAAACCAACTACCCCGACGACGTTTAAACGTTTATAACTTTTTCGCACGCTAATATTTTTTTAAAACATTATACCAAAAAAACGAGTATTTTATTCTCTTTAATTTGAGCATAGTATTGTTATACTTTTTTTTCATTTTAAAAACTTAACGTGTTACTTGATTACCATTAAAACCGGCAAACGAATTGGGCGAGTTTGGTCGTTCGGGTCATGGGTCTAAGAAGTTAAGGTTGGAATGAGTCGATACAAAAAGATTAATTTAGTTTGGGTAGGGCCGGGTTTGGGTTGAAAGGGGTCAAGTCATAACGAATTTCGGTTAGAACATTGTCAAGCAGAACGGGTTGCGGGTCAAGACGAGTTCAATGTAGCGTTACGTGCGCACCAACACCTGACTTAGCATGCACTGTCGTTGTGTGACAAGCTTACTAATGTCGGTTAAGATTCCAATGCCGCAATACGAGCATAATATCGTCGGGTTACGCGCGTACTATTGTGAAGTCACGCACGTACAGAGACAGCAACACCGGTTACGCATCTGATGTCATGTTTGCATGCATACCTCGCCTCATCGCGCGGGCACGTAGCTAGTTACTTTAACAAGTGGGACCCACAATAACATTAAAATGAAACCTAAATAAATTAACCTACGGCGGCGGAAGATCACCGTCTCGCCACCATCTTCTCCGGCGAGACCCAATATCGCCGGCCACTACCACCACATCCATACGAAAGTCATCGACCAAATGTGACTAACACCATATTCCTTTGAACACCGACGGCTAAATAGGGATTTGAAAAGTTCCTAAAACCCATCTTTACTTCTCGATCTATCTTCAAAGAACCACCATCGCCGCTTAGATTTTGAAGACCAGTAACCCTAAATCTCATGTCTGATTCACGTCGTTTGGGGTTTTTAGGTGATGAAGACGGTTCGTTTCCGGTGGTCTTCAATGACGGTTACGGGTGGGGGTTCTTTTACGTCGCCTGACGGGAAAACGAGATGGACAGGTTTTGAACACCAGATGAACAACTTGCCGGCGATGGTGAATCTCTAGTGTTGGTGATGGTGGCTTCCAGGAACCAGTGTAGATGTGAGGTTTGCAGGGGACGAGCAGTTATAACTTTTAAGAGAGGAACATAGATGGCTGGCGGCGGTGATCGGCGACGGTGGCCGGAGTGATTAAGTTTGGGTCAAGGAGACGGCGGGGTTGGGGGTGTAGTACAATGGGCCGAGTTTTTTAGTTTTTATAATTTTTAATATACTTAATTTTAATAGCAGGGGCAATTTAGTCATTCAAAAATAACCTATTAATGGCCTGGAATAAATTAAATCCAAATAAGTTGAAAAAAATTCCATGTGGTTGCCACGTAATCGCCACATCACGTACCACGTCATCAAATTTAACGAAGTTAACGTTCTGTTAGTTTGGGATTTTTATTAGTAACAAAGTTGAAAGTTGGGATTGCTACTAGTTAGATTGTTAGTAGGAATTATTATTGGCCAACTGTTAATAGTTTGGATTATTCACATCCAATTTTCCAATAAGAAATGATGAATGATGAAGAATAAAAAATCGTGTATACCCTTAAGTTGAAGGGTGATGTTGAATGATAAGGGAAAAGCTGTAGTGATGCAGACATGGCGAGTGAGGAGAATGGTGTTAAGGGGTGTATACCCCTTAGCCTTACGAGCAGTTTGTTTTTTCAGACGTAAACGTCTGTAGTCTATGGACCATATATGTAGACATCTATAGAAGAAGAGGTGTACTAAACCTCTGCAGTATGCAAGAAGAAGACTGTTGTTTATTTAACGTCTATAGACTGCTAAAATAAGTTGGTGGTGGTGCATGAACGGTGGTAGTGGACCAAGGCAGTGGTGGACAGTGGAAGGTGGTGGTGGTAGACGTTGGACGACAGTGGTAGCGGCAGATGGTGGGTTGTGGTGGAGGTGGAAGGTTGTAGTGGTATTAGAAAGCGGTGGTGGTAGAAAGCGGTGGTGGTAGAAGGCGGTGGTGGCGCATGGAGGGTGGTGGTAGTGGACAATGGGTGTTGGTAAGTGGTGGTGGCGGACAATGGGTGGTGGGTGGTGGTTGACGGTGGTGGATGGTGGACAGTGGGTGTTGGTAGGTGGTGGTGTTTAACCCTCTACAGACCTTAGAAGATCTTAGAAGTGGATGGGCCAATTCTACACCAAAAAGAGTTCGCACAGACTTTTTTTTAGTGAAACGTATTTGAAAAAACAAACAGTCTACAGACAATAATGATTGCCTGGCGCAGACAAAAGAGTCTGCGTAGACCTTTTTAGAAAAACAAACAACATCTTAGTAGTTGGCTTAGGGACTAGACTAGTACTCTGGACTTCTAGTTGTGTTTTTAAGGTTTTTTTTAAGTAGTTCGCTACCCCTTTAAGCAAACTAAGTTCGCTTTGATGACGATCAAACTCCATAGAGCTTAGAGTTTGTTATAAACCTAGTTAAGTTTAGTGAAAAATTCAATGGACTTTGTTTTGTGTCACAACGTTGTTGCGAACTACTTTTAAATTGAAGTATTCTATATAAAAAATATACCCGTTGAGTTTCCATTCACCTCGAACTGTATCTTGCAAAAGCTCTTTATCGCCACAAGTAGGTTTGCCATTAAGTTTATTGAAAGAACACATAACACTTGCCACATTTGCATCAAAAACGCAACTTTTAAATGGAGGGTTATATGTATCCTCCAAATCTTGCTTCGTTACCTTCAAAGCACAAAACAAGAATTAAAAAAAAAGATGTCACATTTTGTACCTTTATCAATGAGTCTTTATAAGAAGGTTATGCACGTAACTAAAAAAACATACAACTGCATTGAAATGGAACCGGTCGACACTAGTCCAGTTATCAAGATCATAAGCAGTGTAATGTTTACAACAAGCTCCAACTTTGAGTCGATCTTTATTTTGGTCACCAGTTTCTTGTAAACCTTTAACATAAGCTACTCCGTATCGGCTGGTTAGGACCGGATCTTCTCCGGGTGTTTCTTGCCCTCTTCCCCATCTTGGATCTCGGAAGATGTTCACATTTGGTGACCAAAATGTTAGTCCTGCGACGCCTTCATTGTACATTGCTCTAGCTTCATCCGAAACAACCTATGTTGAAGCAGATAATCAGATTAAAACATGGGAAAATGTCAAGTGTCCAATTTATGACTCCGATTACCAATTTCAAACGTGTTTGATGATGAGGTGGCATGTCAATTGTGTAAAACCAATTATACCATTTGAGGAATCTATGCTTGTTACCAATTTTTAATTAGTTAATATTACATGTCACTACATAAGAACTGAATTAAATGAAAATTGAAAAGGGAAAACAAAAGAAAATAAAAATTTAACAAAAAGATTACTCATTTCAACATGATATTTTGAAGGTATCCATATATAAAAATATATATAAATAGAAGTTGCTTGTTACGTCATTATAGAGTTGGCACTATGTATTATGTAACCATTATGCCGCAGTAAATAAATCGTTGAATGAAACTTGAATACTTCACAAAAAATCCCAAAAATATCATTTTGGCCGAAAGGATTTTAAAACTATTCATGGTTTTTAAAGAAATACCTAAATTGGACTAACAGCATAGTCAAGGATGTGGTTTCTTAACATGTCATTTTTCCAAACTTAAAACCAATAGAATCTATCCATTTATTCATATTTGTGGTGTTGCCGGAATTAGTGATGACCGATCAAACCATTAGTGAGGACCGACCAAGCTATTTGTACTGATCGACAAATTTGAACGGATTGACAAAATTTGTAGTTAATATTATTTGATTTTAAACATTTTAATATGAAAATAAACTGTATATAACAACTTTATAAATTTATTATAACATTATAATATAAAAAATATTATAAAAAAACATTAATTTTGTATAATTTTATTCAAATTAATAAAACTTATAACATGTTACAATAATGTTATAATATAAATTCTAACTCATTATAAAACGATTTAAATAAAATCACAATTTAGATTCTAGCCTTATTATTATTGTAACATGATATAAGTTTTATATAACAAATTTTATAAATTTAAAAAATAAATTATATAAAAATTCATGTTATTTTTATAACATTTTTTATTTTTTTTAATTATAACGTTGTAATTTGTTATATAAATTTTATTATAACTTTAGAATTTATTATATAATTATTATGTATAAGAATATTTTATTTCTATAACTTGTAATTTTCATAAAATGTTGAAAACTAATAGTATTAACAAATATAAATTCCGTCGGGCCGTACAAATAGTTTGGTCGGTCCTTACTAATAGCTTGGTAAGTTGTCACAAATAGTTTGGTCGGTCCTCATAAATTATGATAGACCTGACAAATATAAGCAAATCGCTGGATTCTATGGATTTTTAAGTTTGGCGGATGGCAAGTGAAGAAACGGTGACCGAATGATTCTTGAATGACCATTTTGTGTATTTTTAAAAACGATAGGTAGTCTTGGAATTTCTTTAGTCTAAATGATTTTCTTCAATCTTAAACTACAAAAATAGTTTTGAAAACTTGTTTATTATTTAGTAATAACCTGTCACCAACTTATATATAAACAAATGTTTATGTATGCACCTTTGCTATGGTATAGAATAACGATTCGTTGAACGAGGCTGCAGTGAGGATGACTTGAGGGTAGCTAGTGGCTCCAGGTACAACAGTTCTATTAAACCACGTAGCCGGTCCGGTGTCAGAAACTCCGTGCAAAGCCTCTGACCACCACCCGTAGGACGGTATCCCAAGGCGGTCAATCTTATCCGCCACGCTCACTATACTCCCCGACTTTTCTTGTAATGTCATCCTCTTTACCAAATCATTAACCCTCGTACTCACATCGAGCGAAGTATTACAAAATGCAAATTCCTTTAAGCTCGGATTTCGATCAATGTCACAGGCGTAACTAGGAGTATATTGAGACGATATGCACAAGAAATTCGAGATAAAAATGAAAAGTACAAGTAAAAGGATGTGTGGTCTTTCATGAAGAACCATGATGGGAAGAAAAAGAGAAGATAATATAAGAACATGGTGTTGAAATGGGCTTATATAGGTAAAATTGTACAAGTGTTTGTTGCATATTGGCTAGAGTTGTAATGTGGGTTGTACCTTTAGGCAGCTATACCAATGTTATAGGGGATCTTAGGCTGTAAGGAGTGGTGTTACGTGTAAGAATGAGTGTTTGTGGATTGACTATTATATATCATGTTTTTCGGATCATTTTTCATGTCGCGTGGACAAACATAGAAAAACATTGAAATATATATAGCAATTTTTGACACAAGAATTTGGTAAATAGTATATATCTATATATAGCAATTTTGACACAAGAAATTTGGCAAATGTAGTATCTTATATTTCAATTGTTTTTGAACATTTATTCTAAAGACTAATCCTTTGGATGGACAATATAAAGGATGTGTATATATGACGATGATTATTGATGGATAACATTTCAAATCATAAAAAGAGTGAAAAAAATTGGTTTATAATGTGGTGATATTATGATATATAAGACCATCACCAATAGAAAATTTTTAGAGAATTTTAGAGCCTACGTAAAGGTTTTTACAAAGTTAACCGTTGAAGTCAAATAATTCTTACAAATTTTTAAAGCTTGTGTTCTTGTGCAAGAATCTGAAAGAAAAATGCTTTGATAGGAAAAGTAGGGGTGGGTGGGCCAGGGTTGGGTTTTAGTTAAAAAAACATATTATTTAAATATGGATAATATATACATATACATAGTTATAATATATATAGTTATAAAATATAAATCTACTTATAAATTATAAACCGTAGATATTATCAACTAGTACAATTAACATTTTATATTTTAAACTAAATAGCCTTTTTATTTATACTATAATTTGTTTTTTTATTCGCCTACGAACACACACTTTCGATCTACTCTACTTCTAAAAATAAGCACAAAGCCAACGAAATGTATACAAAATTTAGTTTTTCCGCATCAGTGGGAAATATTTAAATTTTCCCTTTGGAAAAGAAAAATTTAACCTTTAAGTTCTTAGTTTTAATTTTTTTCTTCAATGGAATAACATATAAATGTTCTTGTACATAATTTATTAAAATAAAAAATTGATAATTAAAATAAATGTAAAAGATGGTGATTATGTGGCAATGTTTTTGGGTTTTCTTATTAGGAAGGTTTTGAAGATTTTAAAGAATGAATGTTTTTATGATGTGTCATGTGATATGACATGGTTTTAGGTGTTTTTTGACTTCATTATTGGTGATGCTCTAAAATCCTCCCTCTTACACACACATATGTATGCATCTATATATACACACACTCATTTAATATGTAAATGTGTGTATTAAAAGAATTCGTTGGCAATTCCTCGTTGGTTAGAGACGAATTAGTGAGAGAACTGTCAATATAAAGTGCATTGGATTATCCTTCAGGGATATGTTAGATATTATAGAAACGAGATTCTTGGTATTATTTGATTTATTTTCTCATACTTTTCAATTAGTTTCAATTGGAAAATTGCAACCAAGCCTTATCGATCGTCGTTGATCCTTTAGAATTGTGTAGTATAAGTTTTCCCAAACGGCTCTGTAGTTTCACATTCATCATTATCGAAATAAAGATTTCATATGCATTGTAAAATAACACTCACATGTCAATTTGCATGGAATGGGTTTGCATGATTTCACATGCGAATGTGTGCTTTTAAAACCAATGATATACATCATTTCGATTATTTATGCATTTCCCAATTCTTGCACATGTGAAATTCACATGCCCCCTTATCATCTCTTGGTCGAAATCTGTCCTTTGGTGGTCCGTCCGACAATGTTCAGTTATAAATAATGAAAGGTGCCATCATGGTGTTGATATTGAATTCAATTTTGGTGTATGAAATCTAACTTGTGAGTAAATAGGCCCCCCATTTGAGTTCGCTTGAAAGCGCGTCTTCAACTGAGAATTGGGTATTTGCAATTTTCACATGATAGTATGGATAGTGAACAGAAAATAAAACATTGCTGTTATATTTGATAAGGTGTTCAAGAAAAAGTTGACTGATGCGGTAGTGATTTATTTATAGTGAATTAGAGAGATGGGTGACTCGTGAGACAATGAAAACAAGTTAGGGCCTTAGGCTTATACTTAACTTGCCTCCAAGTAAAAAAAAAAAACAATATATATAGATATATTATAATGGTCAAGTAAACCCAAAGTAATGTATTGGTGTGGTTGTAGGCTTGGCTGTTACTAAAGTATAGGTTATGAGTTCAAAACTTGTAATAAGCAAAAATTCTTGCTTAACAATTGTCATGAAAAGGCCACAAAATCTTGTTTCGGTTTAGGCCTCCACATTCGTTGAGTCAGCCCTTGTCAGGTCGTTTCGGATCGGATCTTAATCAATCAAGTCATAACTCACACAAAATTAATCGTGTTGACAAGCGAGTTAATGACGGGTTACTATGTTTAGAAAGATGACCGTTTGTTAAAGGCGGAATCAATAACAAACATACGGTTGCAGTGAATATTCAAAATACGAAGACACACGAAGGATTCACTCAAAAGATTTCCATTTATATAACGTTAATCATACAAAAGGATAATTGATTAGGGTTTAGGAGGAATCCTAGGACAGCCGTCACACACAAAATATTCTCTTAATTAATGTGTCGGTCTTATCCTCTCTGTATCTCGTGTCTCGCCTTGGCGGCGTGCCCTAATTATTCTATTTATAGGCCTGCCAACCTAGGACAGCTGTCATTCCTTCTAGAAACCCTATCCGATAGTACATATTCAATTTACATATTCAAAAATTATACTAAGTGTAAAACAAGTCTTCCGAGTAGGCTTTTCATTAAACTTCAGTCTCCGAGTACGCAGTGTACTCGGCCTTCCTTCAGACTTGGTAAACATAGAAGTGTAATCGGAATCAGTTTCCGGGTAAACTTTACTTAAAGAATATTTTACCAAGTAAAATATTCACCGAGTAGACTTCAATCTTCTTGGACTTATCAAACTTTGCTCGACAAATCCTTACGAGCAACCTTGTTCTTCTAAGATCCTGTTCGGCTCATTGTCAGTTAAACAACTTATTGATAAGGCGTACTCAGGAGTACATACCTTACTTGAGCAGAACCTTACTCGATATGACTTAGAGATATTCCATCAACTCATCAAGTATACTCGGACCATATTTATTAAAGAATACCTTGCCCGGTCTTCCAATTACTTGGCTTCTTGGACTTGGTTGACCAAACCTTACTCGGAAGAGTAAAATACTTGGTCTTGAAGAACAACCCTGCTTGACAAAGTGAACCTTACTCGGATATGCCAAATTAATGAACCTTACTCGGAAATCACTAAAAAGCATACCTTGCTCGGATATCCACTTAAGAAGATTATTTGAAGTAAACCATGCCCGGAATGCAAAATCTCGTACTCGGCTAAGTAAAAGCTTACTCGAAGGTCCAAGGTGTACCCGGGTTCAATACTTAGCAGTTTCTGAGAAGGTTGAGAAGATTCCAATATTCAGTATTCTTCATTTAGGTCAAATCTCCTCATTTGGGTCAAACTCTTGACCCAACAATCTCCCCCTAGATTGGAACACCTCAGCTGACCCAAAACACTCTAAGGTTACTTACACTTAGAAAAATACACATCAAATTTCATAATTGAATTACATAAGTAAAAAATTACATAATCAAAGGTTTGTCCGAAGACATTACAAAGCAAAGCCTATTCTATCTCATTTGTCTTTTCCTCTCATTGTAGGCTGCTTGTCTTCTCAGCTGGATCACAGATGCTGCTCTTTCTCTGAATATATTGAGCACTTGGTAGTGAGTGTGTCCTTCTGGTATCACCAAGTCTCTTATATCAGTAAGATCATCATTATGTAGACATGTCAGATCTGCATCCTTCTTGATTGTTGCCAAGGCCTTCCCATCTGAGTTCCTCAGCACATAGTGGCCAGTGTCTTCTTTGTATTCAACTTCTGTAATGACACCGTTCTTCTGCACTGTGTAATTTGGCCTTCTCATCCTTCTTCCCAAGCTTATACAAGTCTCCATGTTGGACAGAGGATTTTGATCTCGGACTCTCATCTGGTAGTTCAGTTCAGCCCTGTCTATTTTCTTCAGTTTTTCTGACCTCTTTGACTTGTGAAGTTGGATCAGTCTCCAACTTCTCTTTTCTTTCAAAAATTTGAACCCATCAGCAGCCTGTTCTTGCAGATACTTAGATAAGTCGTTCATTTGTCTTCCTGCTGATCTGTCCCTGTTCCTGTAATCATACAAGTGAAGTGTGGCCATCCTTCTTAATTGATCTTCATTATACTCACGGAAGTCACTTCTGACCACAATCTCCCTTAGCATTCTGCTCTCCATAATCACTTTCATAGAATCAGTAACTGAATCATAGTACAGCTCTCTGGGTAGATCCACATCAGACTGTGGTCTTGTCCTTTGTTGTACTGAGCTGCTTGATTCTCCTCTTCCTGCTTGGCCTCTTCCTTTTTGCAATCTTTGATGGATTGGTGGTCTGAATGGAATTGATTTCTTGGGCTTTTGAGGTCCCAAGTTGAATGTCTTTACAAATATTGCTTCCACCATCTCAGTAGGAAGGTTTGCAATCTCCACTATGTCATGCCCTGCTGCCTCCAGCTCAATTAACATTTTGATCATTCCTGGAGTTCTTGCTAGTCCAGCAGGCAAAAATCTGCCATCAGAGTAATATCTGGGATTTTCTCCCTCCCTTAATGCTTTTTCCCATTCATCCTTCTGCAGATAGAAAAGAGTCTTCAAGTCCTCTTTCTCCAACACATTAAAGTCTTCTTCAGTCATCCCTCTCTTGTTTATCATTATGTTTCTTAGGATGCTGATCATTTCCTCATTCTCCCAAGGCATAAATGGCTCAGTTTCTTGTTCAAGTTTAGCATCATCTTGAGGGATAGGAATTTCAACAGGTTTGACTTGCTCTTTTTCCTTCTCCCTTAAGGTCTGAATTCTTCTTTTCTTCTTTGGAGGCTCATTAGGTAGTTCTGTTTGAATTGTGCTCTCAGTATAGACCCTTTTTAACTCTTTCTCTTTTCTTTTGGAATATTGGTCAAATACTGCCTCCTTGCTCAGATTTCTCACAACCTCAGGCTTCATGCCTTTCTCAATCAAATACCCACACATGCCATCATATTTCTTTTTTAATTCTTCCAATTCCATCTTATCATCTTGTTTCACAAACTTTTCTGCAACTATCTCTTTCTCACTATTATAAAGATCTTGAATTTGTTCAGCAGTGTACTTTTCCAATGCAGCTTCAGGATAGCCTCTGACTTTCAAAAAAATTTTATAGTGCTCAGTGTTTTTCTTTCTTTTCTCATCCTTCTTTAAGACTTCCTCTGCATTTATTTCAATTATGCCCCTTTGAATATAAGTCATTTCAGCTTGAGGGGTCTCAGCAGTAGAGCTTGTGCCAACTTTTTCACCTCCTTGATCAGGGTGATCATCACCCTTTCCATCAGACTCCTCAGAGTCATTCTCCTCATCATCTGATAAGTCATTCATGGCATCTATTTTGGGTTCATCAGAGGCAGGATGCTCTGGTTCAGTAACATTCACATCAGGAACCTCAACCTCAGGGACATCAACATCAGGGACCCCTGGTAATTTTTCTCCTGGTTTCAGTGTTTTCAAGGGGATTGCCCTGATTGGTTCATCATCAGTCTGTTCATCAGATTTCTTTCTTCTTTGATAGGTCTTTTCATATATTCTTTCTCCCCAGTTACTAGCAGGGTTCTTTTTCATATCCTCCTTAACCTGTTCTGCCCATTTCTTGGCAGCTGCAGATGCAATTGACTCCCCAATCTCTTCAGGTATAATCATGTCAGTGTTAAGATTGGTTGATGGTTCAACAGTCTGCTCTTGTTGCTCCTGAAACTTATTAACCACCTTTCTCAAAGAGTCATCAAACTCTTGAGTTTTGTTCATATTCACCAGAATTTCAATAACCTCTTGATCTGCCACATCTTGAAATATTTCTTTTGCTACATTGGCTTCATTGATCAATAGGTCCTGCTGTGCCAACTCTTCTTCAGTCAAGGAATGGGCAATTGCTTCCCTTTCCATTGACTCTTTAATCAGTCTTTCTTTCTCAGCAAGAGCAGCAGCAGCAGCAGTATCTACAAAGGATACATCTTTTTCAACATACACAGCAGGCTCATCCTCTGTTGCTATCCCTTTACCTTTTTCTTTTCTCTTTCTCAACTGCTCTTCATCTTCCTCTTCATCAGAAGTTTCATATTCATCAATTTCCTTGAACAGTTGATCTAATTCAGAATCATGCTCTGCTCTCTTGGAACTAACTTCTTGATTATCTTCAGGTTCAGTGTTTATTAGTTCCTCAGTAGTAGCATTCTCATTCACATTCTCTACAGTCAATTCCTCATCCACACTATCAGTCAACTCTTCTGTTAGCACATTTTCATCATCATCATTGATTACTTCTTCTCTCACTTCCATTTCAGATTCATCACTAACATCATAATCATTCATAATCATTCTCAAACCATCAATATCATCAATACTCTCTGCATTAGTCATACCCACAACATCATCATTTATATTCTCCCCCTGTTTTGGGACAGCTGAGGTCTTCTCAACCTCCTGCATCAGGGTTTGAATCATCAGTTCAGCATCAGCTAACCTTTTTAACAACATTTCATTTTCATTTGTTAGCTCTTCGTTCTTTCTACTCAACTCAACATTTTCATCCCTAACCTCCTCAACTCTCCTCTTCAACTCATCATTCTCCAACATTAGTTCAATATTTCTTTGAAGTGTGTTATCTTGTTGGCTTGAGGGTGGGGTTGTAGGGAATGGTTCATAAGTGATTTGTTCAGTGATGGATGGGGATTGTGTGTGTTGTGTGGAGGTTTCAGGTTGGTATAAGTTAAATGATTGAGGTGGTGTTTGATGTGGTGAGGTTGGTGGTGGTGAGTGTGATAGTGTTGGGATTGGTTGTTCAATGTCTTCCCTTTGCTCCCCCTGTTCAGGTGCCATCATCTCCATCTCCAAACCATCTCCACCGTCATTACCATCAACATCATCATCAGAGTCTCCTCCAGCACTCTCATCATCACTCCCTTCTTCCTCCTCTGAGCTCAGCTCAGGCACAAGCATAACAGCCAGATCATGGTTTAATAACCAAGGCAGAATTTCCAATGGAATACTTGCATCAAAATTGTTAGAAACACCAGGATTCTTTATTCTCTTGTAGGCATCGGGATCTTGCAGTTTATGGGTGGTTCTAATTGTTGGCAAATCTTGTAGTGTGCTATTGAATATGATCTGCAGGAATCTCGGGTACTGTAAAAATCTTTTTCTTTCCGGTTTCTTTAGATTCCCCACTAGCCCATCAAAGATCATCTTGGAAAAATTAAATGGCAGATCATAGATTATTCCAACGGTGGCATTTGCTAGATCAAGACTCATCAGAGTCCATGATCCCTTTCTCGGAGCAAATCCATGTATGATGTGATGAATCAGAAATCTGTACAACATTGGAAATAATCCCTTCTGAAACTGTCCCTCATGGACATTTCCTTGATACCCCATAGTTTCTCTGAAAATCTTCAACAGATGCTTTGTATCGAAGCTGATGTGATTGTGATCATCGTCATTCAGTCTTAAACATCTTCTGATAAATCTTTCAGTGATCTGTATCTCCTGTCTGGCCACGGTTGCCTCGATTCGTCTTTCATTACCATCTTCAATAAGCTCTGCTGATCTCCAGAAATCCAAGGAGTGATTTCTGTAGATAATCGGGCTTTCAGTGAGAGCAAAGCTAATGTTTAACCGTGCCATCCATAAGATCATTCGAGCCATCGGTTCATTTTCTGGTGTTACTTGTAGTAGTGCGCACATATTGTGCTTTGGCTCAAACACATACTTCGGCTCGTTGTCTGCCATATATGTAAAACATAAACAAACATATTCAAAGTGAAATTAGACATAAAGTTTAAAACTTTAGACAATTTCAAGTTATAAAAATAAGAAGAAAGAAAGAAATCTTCAAGAACCTGTTCTTCGACAAATTAATAACCTAAACACATAAACAGAGTGTTAGTACTCGAATACATAATCAAGTCACAATAACAATCTAATCGTGATCGGAAAACATAAAATTTTATGCTTACCGAGTCGGAAAATAGTGGCTGATAAAAATTAGGGTTTGGATTAATCTTGAATTCGATAAGTCGGTTATTTTTCTTAGTAAGAGAGATTTGCAGTGGAGAGAGAGAGATAGAGGGAAATAATGTAGAAGAAATTTGCCTAAGTCCCTCTTTTATACATTTTGAAAGTGGGTTTTAAATGTTTTTTGTCTTCTTGTGAATTACTAGCTGTCAACCAGTAACGTTATCCACTTGATATATTAAAAACATTTAATCTCATTTAAAATCATAAGACCTTACTCGAAAAATTAATTTATCCAAAGTCTACTCGGTCTACTTCCACTAACAAACCTTGCTCGGTCAAACTTTACTCGAAAAGATGTTCATTTTGAATATAAAGTTTGCCCGAATACTTCTCTTTTTAAACCTTGCTCGATCAAGTAAATTAATTTAAAGTTAAGATATAATGAAGAAAACTTACCCGAAATACTTGATTTCTTGAGAAATAAATCGCATGACAAATAATCAAATATAGTTATCAAATAAACATTCTTATTAAGAATCAATTAAGATCCTCCCAAAAATTTCTCAAATTCAAATTAAAACTTATCTAGCATGAACCCTAAAAATCATAATCACTAACATATTCAAACAACGTATTCATTCAAGTATGAGTCTAAACAATTGCATCATACTAACTCACATATTCAATCAATGCATTCATTCAAGTATACTTGTATGAAGATTGTGCTCGAGCACTCTTTCAAATGTAAAGTGTGCTCGGACAACAATCTTATGCAAAGTATACCCGAATAACTTTCATATAATACAAAGTGTGCTCGAAACCAAATTCTAGCAGACAGTGTACTCGGAAAGTTAGGTTTTGAAAATTACCAAGTATATTGAAGGAACACAAGTGTACCCGAAATATAAAGTGTGCTCGGAAAACAAAGTTTGCCCGAAAACACTTGTAATTTCAAAGAAATCATAGACACATATATCACAAAGCATGCTCGGAATGAAATTAAACACATAAACATTTAAGTGTGCTATAGTCTAAAATTTCATAGAGCTTGCTCGAAAATCCTAAGTTAGCACTAAGCTTGCTAGGATAAACACATTCAATCATCAGGTATGCCCTTGTTCGAGGGAACTTATCATATCAAACCATACCCGAAAAATTACAAACTTAAACAGTAACATCTAAGGGTGCCCGGAAAGATTAACAAACCTTTCCTAACAACATATTCACACAAAGCTTACTTGGTGTACTCACTTAAGTTCACAAAGTTTGCTTGAAAACACAATCAGCATATTACATGCATAGCTTATTCGAAGCTAACATAAAACATGCATAGCTTACTCGAAACAAGAATTTCTTGTTAACAGTTAGCTATTTCAACACATAATCATCTCAAGACTTCAAGCTTGCTCGGAAAGTGAGTGCAACAGTGTAAACACTTCAAAGCATGCCCGAAAATCATAATGTTAGTCAAAAATGACTAAGCTTACTCGGAAAGGTTGAAAGTTGTCAAACCTTACCCGAAACAACATATTCACACATAATCAACTGTTCTGTACTCAGAAAGGTTATAATTCAATAACCTTACCCGAAAATACATATTCAAACAGTTTGTGCTCGAGAAGGTTAGAAATCATCAAACCTTACTCGAACTTACATATTCAACCATAATCAACTGTTCTGTACTCGGAAAGGTTATAATTCAATAACCTTACCCGAAAATACATATTCAAACAGTTTGTGCTCGAGAGGGTTAGAAATCATCAAACCTTACTCGAACTTACATATTCAGCCTATTTTAGGCAAAATGCAACACTTTTTGACTTAAACCACTTTTCAAAGACATTTCTAAGTTATGTATCATTTCAGAACATAGTTTAAGAGCAAATGGTGCATTTAGAGATCAAATTTCAGTTATACTTCATTTCAAAACAATTTCTTTTATAAACTGAAAAGATCTCAGGAATGGGATCATATTGACTAAGTAGCTATCTCATTATTTCACTCTCAGCATTATTATGACAACTTAGATAGGTTAACAGCAGGTATAAACTTAGCATGATTTTCATCTCTTTGGTGATATGATTAAGGTTCAATTTGAGCATAATGCAATAATGGTCAACACTGTGATATGATGCCTCATATCTCTTCTCAAAGCTTATTTGGTTTTCCCCAGATCACCCCAATTTGACTCCAACCTCCTGTATTTGGGCAAAAATAGTTTCTTATGACAGAACTTATTGTATTTTTGGACATTTGTTATTCAAACATATAGAGGTTGAACGTTGGACTTACAGTTAGCAACATGCCTTTCATTCAAGATGAGACATATTTTGTCAACATCTTTGTAGTTCTTGTTGTAACCCTCTTGTTTGATAAAATATTTAAAACACTTATCAACTTTTGGTTGATTTATTCATTCTACCCCTTGTTTTTGATATTTTCTCAAATTTTCTAAAAACATGTTCTTTGTCATATAAAAAAAATGTTTCATATTGGTTGACCAAATGACAACAGGCTTGTGTATGACTAGGTAATCACTTTTCTGCCATATCATTCGGAGAGATTTATCTTGAGACATGCAAACAACTATGCATCTCCACATAAAGATTAGCATATTCATTATGTTTATATCACCTTAGATTTTACATCATCATGGGAAAGTAACCATACATGTTAATGACTATACTAAGGCCTTTTTAGCCTAATAATTCCATATGATCAGCTAAGTAGTCAATGTACTATCATTTCCCATTAAATACAGTTTAATATTCAATCACCCCAATATCTCTTCATTGTCAGGTTAATGGCTATCCTGTTTGACCAAAAGTGGTCAACAGGACCAAACATACATGTGAATATATGTCCTTTCAAAGTCAGAGCTATTGACATAGTTTTAAGTGAAGGAATAAGAAACAAGTCATAATTGCCCCAAATGCATTCAGTTTTCAGGTCAATGGCTATCCTTTGAATCTAAGTGATTTAAGGACCAAACATACACAAGTGCATGTCCTTCCAACTGGGCAAATGACATAATTTTCAGCAAAAACAACTGTTTGAGATCTTTCCCTTTAAAAAATCCTTCTTTTAAGCTTCTTAAAAGCTTGAACTGAATAATCTTATCATATCTCTACACCATTAATCAACTTGCTCATGTTTTGATCAAAATATAGTGTTTATGCAAAATTCATTATAAATTTCATTGAATCACTTAATTTTGATATAAAAACACATTTTGACATAAACAGTTGCATCACATACTCAAATCTTAATCATTCTTTCATCATCAGGAAAAACAGACTGTAATCTCATTCAATGTCTATTCTATCTTAACAACTTCAGAAGATCAGATTAAGAACATATTCAAGTAATCATAAACATGTGATTACTCATGACATTATATAAGCAATTAAGCTCACCTAAACAGATCAAATTACTTATCATAACATCAGATCAGTTAAGAAGATAGTCAAGAATTGTCATCAATTTCAAACAAATTGCACAGATAGTTACTTAACCACCTATCGGTTAACTTCAAAACAGTGACATAATCAAAACATATTCAATCAACATTCAGTTGAAACATATTCAAAATGTGTAATCTCTAAGAAAATAATCAGTTATCATAGAGAGACACACATAGAAAACAGTTAAGTCACATAGCATAGAACATACTCAGTAACATATTTAGCAACATATTCAGCAACATATTCAGCAACATATTCAACAACATATTCAACATGTGTGACCTCTTCTAAAATATTCAAGTAGCACATAGAGGTACACAACTAAGCACACATCCCTAATCAGATTTCATCAGAGTTGATCATCCCCAGGGCTTTCAAAAGAAAGTTGAACCTGGTTCTATCAAGTGGTTTGGTGAATAGGTCAGCCAGATTATCACTTGTATCAACTCTTTGCATTTCAATCAAACCTTTCTCACTACAATCTCTGATGAAGTGATGTCTGATTTCAATATGCTTAGTCTTAGAATGTTGCACAGGATTCTTAACAGTAAAATATGTAGCAGTATTATCAATCAGAATAGGGGTGTTTAGAAAGTTCAAACCATAGTCCAGCATTTGATTCTGAATCCAGAGAACTTGTGCACAGCATGCAGATGCAGCAACATATTCAGCTTCTGCAGTGGAGATTGACACTGTGGTCTGTTTCTTGCATTGCCATGACACTAGCCTTTCACCCAAAAACTGGCATCCCCCTGACGTTGACTTTCTACTCATATTGCATCCATCATAATCACTGTCTGTATATGCAATCAGATCAAAGGATTGGTTCTTTGGATACCAAATCCCTAAGTCTGGTCTTCCCTTCAAATATCTGAATATTCTTTTCACATCATTCATGTGGGAGACTTTTGGATTTGACTGGAACCTAGCACATACACACACAACAAACATGATATCTGGTCTTGTTGCAGTCAAATACATCAGAGATCCAATCTTTGCTCTGTATTCATGTTCATCAACTGACTCCCCCTTTTCATCAGCTATCATCTTTTCTTTGGTGTCCATTGGAGTTGAGGCAGCCTTGTAATCATGACAGTTGAACTTATTCAGAATGTCCTGCACATACTTAGCTTGGTGAATGAAGATTCCTTCATCCTTTTGTTGAACTTGTAGTCCCAGAAAGAAATTCATTACACCCATGGAACTCATGCTGTACTTGGACTTCATCACCTATTCAAACTCCAAACACATATTTTCATTTGTAGATCCAAAGATGATATCATCAACATAGACTTGTACAAGCAGCAAATCTGACCCTTGTCTTTTGTAGAAGAGTGTCTTGTCAATGGCTCCCCTTGTGAAGCCATTTTCAAGTAAATGAGTTGATAACTCATCATACCATGCTCTAGGAGCCTGATGTAAACCATAAAGGGCTTTGTTTAGCTTATACACCCTGTTTGGATATATGGGATCCTCAAAACCTGGTGGTTGAGTCACATACACTTCTTCATCAATCTTTCCATTAAGGGAAGCAGATTTAACATCAAGCTGGAATACTTTAATGTTCTTTGAGGCAGCATATGCAAGAAAAATCCTTATGGCTTCCAGTCTTGCAACTGGTGCAAACACTTCCTCAAAGTCTATCCCTTCCTTTTGAAGACATCCCATTGCTACAAGTCTAGCTTTGTTCTTAATCACCAAACCCCTTTCATCCCTTTTGTTTCTGAACACCCATTTGGTTTATATTGCATATCTGTCATGTGGCTTGTCTACAAGATCCCATACATGTAAATCTCTAAACTGGGCCAATTCCTCTTGCATTGCCTCTACCCAACTATTGTCTTTTAAAGCTTGAGCAATATTCTTTGGTTCTAATTAGGATAGAAAGCAAGAGTACAGACAGATGTTAGCTATCTCAGAATGACTCCTTGTTACTCTTTCATGCAGGTCACCAATGATATTTCCAGCAGGATGATTCTTTTCAACAGTAGGAGTTTGTATTATCATATTTGTAGACAAATTTGTGTCAAGATTTGTTTCATTGATTTCAGGTTCTTCAATGATCAAATCAGCTTCTGCATCATGAAACACTGGTGTTTCATCATTGTGTTGTCTTGAAGTGGATGCACCATTGTTTCCCAGATTCAAACTTTGAAATAAGTCTTGAAATCTTGCTGTTGTTGCAGCTTCTTCATCATTTGTTTTGTTGCCTGTGTCACTCCCATTATGAACATGATCATTTTGTACATCAGTACTATCTTGACTTGTCATTTCCTGATCTTGTTCAATGTCATTGTTTGAGGAGCTATTCACAAAAGTGTATTCCTTTTCTTTCCTGGCAACCTTTTTCCACAATTCTTCTAAGTCCAGTTCTTTCTTCTCACTGGTCTTGTAGAATGTATCATTAAAGTCTTCAGAATAAATCTTGAATGACTTTATCAATTTTTCATGATCAAACAACCATGTTGCACCACTGACTGTGTTGAATTGATTCTTATTAAAAATAATGTCAGATGACTCTATCACACTCATGTGATCTTTCACATAAACTCTGTAAGCCTTTGAGTGAGTAGAATATCCAACAAAGAAACAGTCTAGTGACTTAGTTTGAAACTTGTTCAAATAGTCTCTAGTGTTCAATAAGAAACATTTGCAGCCAAAGGGCTTGAAGAACTTGATGTAAGGCTTTCTATTGTTGAAAATCTCATATGGAGTTTTATCATGCCTTTTGTTCACAAGCACTCTGTTCTGAACATAACAAGCAGTGTTGATTGCTTCAGCCCAGAATGTGATAGGTAAGTTAGCATCAGCCAACATGGTTCTTGCAGCTTCTATTAGTGTTCTGTTTCTCCTTTCTGCAACACCATTTTGTTCAGGAGTTCTTGGAGCTGAAAATTGTTGCAGTATTCCTTTCATAGCACAAAATTCTTCCATAACTCCATTCTTGAACTCAGTACCATTGTCACTTCTCAGCATCTTCACTTTCTTATTCAGCTTGTTTTCAATCATTGTGACACAACCCTTAATCAACTCAGCAGTCTCATCTTTGGTACTTAGGAAATACACCCAAGTATATCTTGAATAGTCATCAATGATCACCAAACAGTATCTTTTCTTTCCAATACTTGGTACACTCACAGGACCAAAAAGATCCATGTGAAGTAACTCAAGTGGTTGATCAATTGAGTTGATGAGCTTTGTCCTGACATGAGTCAAAATGATCATCTGACTTAAATTCTCTTGTAGGTAAACCAATCACATGTTCACCCTTGACCAGTCTATTCATATTCTTTAAGTTCACATGACACAACTTCCTATGCCACAATTTAGATTCATTTTCAGTGGCTTTGGAAACAAAACATGCACCACCTCTTGAAATAGCATCTTTCATATTCAACTCATACAAGTTGCCATTTCTTGGTGCCATCATCATAATCATTTCAGGTGGGATCACAAACTCAGGTTTTAAGATGAAACAATGAGAATCATCAAAACTGACTTTGTAACCCTTATCACACATTTGAGATATACTCAACAAATTGTATTGTAGTCCCTCAACATGAAAGACATTGTCAAAAGACACCTTCCCATTTGTCAATATCCCTTTACCCACAATCTTTCCTCCATTTTCATCACTCCCAAAGGCAACTGGACCCTCATACTTCTTTACATAATTCACAAGTGACCTCTTGTCACAAGTCATGTGCCTAGAACAACCACTATCCATATACCATATATCATTCAATGGAGTGGCCTGTTCCTGCACAAAGAGAAATTTGATTAGTTCAGTGATGAGATGCAAGCTTCTTCAACTTGCAACTTATCAGTGTCAATTTCAGTGGCAGCTTGGGAAGTGAGTGTAGTAGGTTCAGGATCTTCATGAGTGATCTCCAAGTTGTCTGAATGGTCAGTTTCATAACCACACTCTCTTGGTGTCTTGACAAGTGAGGCTGAATTGTCAAGCTCAACTGAGGCAGTTCTCTTTTCTTGTAAGACATAGTCCTTAGATTCTGAGAAGTCTCTTACATCAGTCACAGCTTCAATTTTAGCTTCAGTTCTAGGTTTCCATGTGAAACCTTGTGGTTCATATCCATGTTTTAACAAGAACTTTTCATCACCAGTGAGTACAGCTTGTTTCTTTCTTTGATATACAGTTTTTATTTTTGATTTCTCACTACCTGATGATTCTTGTGACTCATCAGACTTGACTGAATGAGTATTTTTGGTAAATTTCAATGACTGGTTTTCCCTTATCACCTGCTTTTGCTTCTGAGGTGATTTACTTCTTCTCACATTTTCAGTCATATGCATCTTCTCCTTTGTCTCAGCCTTCACTTCAACTCTTGTCTCTATTCTATTCACATTTCCCTTTCCCAAATACAAGGCATACTTCTCTTTGTACAAAACAAAATCTTGACCAAACTTTGTTCCATTTGGGACATGAAATGGCTGAAACTTGAGTCTCTCATTACATGAATCAGTATGGTGTCCATATTCATCACACTTTCTACACCACACCTTTCTTTTGAACATTTCATGTTCTTTTGGTCTCCTGAATCTTTCACTTGGTTTGGGCTCTCTTACACAAATTGTCTTTTTGTTTTTCAGATTGTCAAAATCAATTGAGAATGGAACAAACTCAGCCATTCTGATGTCACTTCTTTCCACATTCCCTTTAACAAAGACAACCTTTTTCAAGTCCAGTGGTTGATCATCTTCATTCTCTCTATATCTTGACTTCCTTCTTTCATATTCCTCAACAGTTTCTACCTCACCCACATCAAAGTCTTCAACACTTGAAAAGATAGGATAAATAGGAGTAATATATTCTATATCCATTTCTTCCTTATTTACCTTCTTTTTCTTGTTCTTTTCTAATTTTTCCAAAAACTTTTTGCTTGGAGATCTGACAGCATTGTAACACACATTCTTCTTTTCACCAATGTCAAAAGAAACATGTTCTCTTTTCATTTGCTCATTCATTCTTTTCATTTTATGTGTAACTGGAGGATACTTTGGAAGTTGATCAACAGATTCAGGCTTTCTATATTTTCTTCCTTTTTCAGTAGCTTGAATTTCTTTTTCAGTAATTTGATCACTCAAATCACTCAGATCATCTTGATCCAACTCATCTGAATCAAAGTCATCTTCAGGGACTTGAACTCCAATTGACTTTTCTTCTTTCATTTCTTTCTTCATAACAAATTCACCATCTTCACTCACCTCAACATTCTTGTACAAATCTGCAACATCTTCTTTGTCTTGAAACACATCTTTGAATTGTTGTAGATAAGCACTTCTCTTCTCTTTGTCAACTTTAGGCATAAAGTTGTTGTTGAATGGTGGTGGAACAGCCTTGTACTTTTCATCTTCTTTTACTTTATTCAGAATTCCACAAATGTTTCCAGTTGAAACTAAGTTCTTTAGGAATTCATTTTCAGTTTGTAGCTTTGTATTCAGCACCTTTTCATCAATCACCATCTTCTTCAACCCACTAATTTCTGTTGTGAATCTTTTCTGAGCTCTATAGCTATTCATACAATCCTCTTCCAAACTTTTCATTCTTTCCTCACTAACAATCTCACTTGCCTCATAAGGATTGATAATGCTTTGCTTCTTAAAACACTCACTTTCCAGTTTACCAATATTTTCTTTTAATTCATTGACAAGTTTAGGTAAATCAGCATTAGGATCAGAATGTACCTTAGATGAAGATGCAGAGTCTATGGCCATGAATGCAACATTAGCTCTTCTGATATCATCTGCTATATCTTCCTCATGGTTACTCCAGTCAAAGCTTCCCTCATGCTGAGTAGTTACTGCCACATTGCCTTGATTTCTTGGTTGATTTTGGTTTGCAATAATTTAAAGGTGACAATATCTATATAATTAAATTAAATATCCTAATATATTCAAATACAAAGTACAACTCATTTGAATAAACAATGAATACAAATCTAAGTCTTGATTATTATTCTTCTAACTTAATTCTCCAATAAGTCTTCACCAAATCTTGCAACTAGTTCAAACAATAACATGCATATGCGTATAAAATAGAAAAGTTTGTAACAACACATATTGAGTGAGTAAAACATCAGTTTAAGACACTACAATAATAATATATAATAAATAAAGAAAAATACAAATTGTTTCTGTGAGATAAGCAATTTAACCGTAGCATATAAACAAATCACACAAATATAAAGATAGGGCTAAACCGTTGTCATGCGTCAGGCATTGGTTACCAAAGATGATTTGTCGGTAAGCTCGATGCCAGATGAACTGGACGATGGTTACTACGACGGTCGTATGATCATACAATAATGAGAATATGTTGGACCTCTCTGAAATGTATTCAACTAAAGAAAGTAAGCAAATAGCAAGTTAGGCATAAACTAATATACGCACAAGGATTAAACAGTTGTGATTTGAATATTAGATAATAGATAAATACTGTAAATACACATGTCCTCAAAAGATTTAGAATAAGTAAAAAGAGGAGTGATTACTCACCTCAATGATTAAGCGAGTAAACCGAGAAAATGATTAAATGGTATGACCCAAACAAACCTAAGACTTATACATAAGAAAATAGAGTCAAAACCGAGAACATAGTCATTTGAATCAATCCAAACGAATGTATAGAACTCCAGTTATTAGATTTTCAGCAAATAAGCGAGCAAGTACTGAACCAGATCTAAACAACGAGTTGGGATTCGGGTTTTGGTCAGTACACTCAAAATTTCGAAACAAACAAAAAATTCTTCTAGCTCAAATGCTAATTTTGACCAGAAGATAAAGAAATCGAATAGTCAATCTTGTTGACTATTTTGCTCTTAAACTGGTCGGAGTCCAATTGACACGGTATATCCCCTCAATCATATAAATTAATTGAGGGCTTTTGTAAAAGAGATAAAATCCTACAATATTTAAGAAGACAAGTTACCCAAACGAGGATTGGAACTAAGAGAAGTTCATGGTCAACAAGGTCTTGAAGCTTGAAAGTCAAGGACGGCTTAAAGAACTTGATTAATCTTGAAGAAACCGACAATGGAGAAGGGAAATTTCGAGGGATAGGGGGATGATGGCGGGACTTCAGTAGTTTTTAGGGTTTAGAGGTGTGTTTTTTTTATTAAATATTGAGTGTTATAATGCATTTATGAAGAAATCCACTCGATTATGAAACAAAATAAGCTATTAATGAGAAAATCTGGTATAATAACTAACCAAATTCGGTTTGCACAGCAAGAAACAAATTAGTATGTTTTAAAACATTAATTTAGATATCTTGGAGCTTAAGTTTCGTTAACTTAGTCGAAAATATGCAAAACTAGTTCTTGTACTTCCATAAATGCGATTTTTAGCAGTTTTAAGCGATTTTAAAGGGTTTTAAGCATAGTTTAACGAGTTTGAAAGTTATATGAATATAAAATAAGTCTAAATAAGGTTTATACTATAACATATCGAAAAATACCATATTTACCTGCGTGCATACTAAAAGTCAGCTACGCTGAGTGATTTCTAGTTAATCAGGCAACATACAGTACATTCACATACTTACATACATACGTATCCGAATATACATTTTACGTACTTAGCCTGTTACCTTTCTTTCATTCATACATATGTGCTTCCTTTCTTTCTTCATGCTTTCATACTTTCTTGTTTTATCTTACTTATACATTGTAACATTCGTTACTTTTCAAACCTGAATACCCGACCCATTTTAAATTTTCGGTTTTGTTTCTATTTAAATTTATATATTTTTATAATATTATTAATTAATCTCAATTTTTTTTAATATATTTTATGTGATCATTTCTATGCAATTATACATTTCACCACCCTTGTAGTATTACATACTCATTTAAAACATTCATAATCAAGATCAAATATTTATATACATGTCCCATACAATTTATTAGAATTATTATTTAACTACAACTACTACTTTTATTATTTATAATTATTATTATTAATTTTATTATTATCATTATCTTTTCATATGTTACTTAACTAATAAAAACTAATGAATGTTTTAATTCAATAAAATTTATTAAAATAGTTAAACCTTTTGAATACCCTATTAAACAATTTTTAATTTGTGTTTTAATTATATTAAATATGATTAATTTTCATAATTTCCTTAAGACATAACAACTCTATATTTTCAATATAAAAGGAGGACAAATCCTTCATTATTTTCACACCTCAATCCATTCTTTTCTTAAGTTTAAGAGCACTAACAAGTAAGTTGTTACCATTCAAGCATTTTATAGCTTTCGTTTTGATTTTATCTTGAATGTTCATACTCGTTCATAAGATGTTCATCATGATCATGTTACTTTTATCATAAAAATATTATAGCTTGGTTTTAAGAATCATTATGATCATGGATATCCAAGATGAACACTTTGATTTTTCTAAAACTTGGATCAAGCCTAGTTATTTTGCAAGAACAAACATGCATATATATTTATCTAAATCTTATGATTCATTGATCATCATAACTTATAAACTTTCTTTTAAATAAGATTATTTATTAAAATTTCTTTTATTTAAAATATTTTACAATAGATATAACATACTTCATATCTTTGAATTAATAATTGAGTAAATTAATTATTGTTTATTTTATTTCAACATAACTACTAGTTATGATTTTCTTTAAGAGAATTCATGCAAAACATTTAAGTTAATTAATTAATTATGTTACTTGGAAACAAATGTTTAATCATAAATTTTTATTAATATTATTATTTAATCTTATATTAATAATTTATAATTATTTGTCTACAAATCATTCTTCAACTAATAAACATCAAATGATTTATATAAACTTATTCATTTTTGTTAAACTCATTAAAAATCCCCAAGTCCCCATTTACCATAAGTTAATTAACTTTATAATTCCGATAGCTAGTCCTTGATTTTTGTATCTTCGTTATTATTTAAAGTTTCATGAGATTCAATTGCTTCGTTTGTTAACTCGCTTTTGGTTATTATTTCAAGTTGTCTCTAATATCAAAGGTGAGTTTCTCTCACCCCCTTTTCACCCTTTTGAACTATTTTGGGGGGTAGCATATATATCCTATCAAAAATGCAATTTATTTTATTTATTATTTACAAACTACAATTCGCATCATGGACTTGTGTGTTTACTTGTTACTTGTTCAATTATTACGTGCATGGATTTCTTCGATAAGTATGATCATACGCCCCCCTTTGCACCCATGGACCATTTGTTTCTGGTGGAAAAGGGACTCCGATCTGAGTACGTTGGTGCATAATCCCAACCGGAAAAGACCTTCATTTATTTTTTACACTCATGGACCATTGTTTCTAGTGTAAAGAACCCTTATGTGTTTTTCGCAAGTTTTCATGGAATTGTATGATTTTTGTATATTATTTTAAACTGTGTGAACTCACCAACTATTCAATTAGTTGACTTTATTTTATATATATGCTACAGGTACTTTCATTATAGGATGAAATGACGAGGATACTAGAAGTTAGGTTATCTAGATAATCAACAAGAAGATGTTTGTTTTGTTCCTTTTCCCTTGTGTTTGTTCATTTGAAATAACTTGTGTACTTGATGCTTTGGAATGAATTAATGATAATATTGTCACTTAATAGTGTCACATGTGTTTTGAGCAATCTGTACGTCACACTCAGGCGTTTCCGCTTTACCCGGGATGTTACATACATACATAATTATCTCTACGTTCTAAAGAGCATTTCACCCTATAACCTTCGCAGATATCATTAGGGTCTGCAACCTTCGCATATATTATTAGGGTATGCAACCCTATAACCTTCACAGATATTATTAGGGTCTGCAACCCTGTAACCTTCGTATATATTATTAGGGTATGCAACCCTGTAACCTTCGCAACTTTTATTAGGTTCTGCAACCATGTATCATTCGCACATATTATTAGGGTATGCAACCCTTCAAGCATACCTCCATACAACCATACATTACTTTCTTTATATTTAAATATATGTACAACCACACATACACATAGTCTTTTCCATAACTTTCATATATAATTCATACATCATTTGTAAAACAATAACATACCACACTATTACCTGGCGGTACATGCAATATCCGAAGATCGTTCACGTACCGTCAAGCATTCATTCATACATAAAATCATAGAAGGCATGCACTTACCACTTAAGGTAAGTGTATTAACTAATCACATCGAGTATGCACACAGCCCCGAAAACATAACAAGGACATGGGGCTAGAAACTCACCTGAACTCGGTTCCTCTCAGAGTTAATGGTAATTACTTTCTTTAACTGGGCACGGCTATCTGTATAACAATTAAATGTACCAATTAACTATCACTACACATATCGTATTCCTAGTTTTACTATAACCCTCAACGAACGGGGGTCCGGGGGTAGCGCCCCTGGTAGCGGGGTTCTAGGGGCGGCAGCTCATTGCCCCTTTAAGGTATCTTTCATCAATTAATAAAGTTCAAGGGCTTCTATGTAATTAAACAATTTTATTCTAAGTCCATGGACCTTTCTGTCATTCTTTCAAACTCTAATTCTTTATACAGTTCCTTAACGAATGGGGCTCATTTGTTACTTCTTAACGAGTGCACGTCCTTTCATAACAAATGGACTTACTCGTTAGTGCTTAACGAATGGCCGCTTGTGGACCTTCATAACGAATTGACATTTATAACGAATGAAACTTCATAGCGAATGGACCTTCATAACGAATGAACCTTCATAGTGAATGGACCTTCATAAAGAATGAGGGTTCATTCGTCATCTCTCCATAACGAATGGCATAGCGAATGGCATCACGAATGCAACTCATTCGTTGTTTTTTCCTTAACGAATGAGCATATCTCATTCTTTATACTCGCCTAGGGTTAGGGCTATCCTTAAATTCCCGATCATGCGCCGCCGTGCTAGAAAAACGTGTTTCTACACCGTTTTTCGTCCCGATCGTTCCGGATCCGAGCTAGGGTGACCCCTAAGCTCGTCATTCGATCGTCTTATACCCAATTCCATCTGAATCTCGTGACTTTAACGGTTGAGGGTGTCGGTTAGCCGTTTCGCAACTAGATCTAGTTGGTTTGGATCCATATAAGATCATACTATCATTACCTCGGGTCGGGATCGGTTCTTCTTCTTGGTTTCGATTAGAGAAAAAGAGAAAGAGAGAGAGAGAGAAAGAGAGAGAGAGAGAGAGAGAGAGAGAGAGAGAGAGAGCTTAAGTGTGTGTTTTGGGTGGTGTATGGAATGAGTGGAAATGAATGGATTAATGGATAATTATAGTTTATATATTATTGGTCATGGGCTTAAGCCCATGGTCTTTCTTCCTTCCTTGATAATCCAAGTCCATTACCCACATTTATTTAACCCAACACAAGCCCGACTCATACTAACTAATATTACTATTTTATTAACCGAAACAGGAAACAGGGTGTTACATTATAAATATGGAAGCCTCCCATGTTAAGGAAAGGAATTCATCCCACATGGAAGGAAGAAAGAAAACAAAACACCTTTACATGGATATAACTAAGAAAGAAAATTTCATCCCACATGGAAAGTGGGAAAGATTTGGAAGCCCTTTATAAGGGATGGAGTTTCCATAGTAATATTCTTTTATGCTTAGCATGCATCCAGTGGTCCTAGCGGAGGGTGCGGAGCACCCGACGCGCACAAGAACGGGCTCGGGCGAGGACGATGGCGACGTCTAAGGGCGATGGGCGGAATGTGGCGCTTTGATGGCTCATTTTGCATGCTCGCATCACCGTGAGCTGCTTGAGACCTAGTGGGCGGCATCGTTATACGATATTGACAAACCAAAGTTTCATCGCGATACGCGATGGAATATTATATTCAGAGGCGGATAACAGATCCATCGCGATACGCGATGGATCCCTTTTTCAACCCATCACGTATCACGATAGGTCACAATCTCAGCCCTATAAATAGGGGTGTCGGGCTCTGCTTTAGGCATACCAAATCTCACATCACAAATCATTTATCTCGAAAGCGTAATGGCACAATCGACTCTTTAATCAAGGGAGATAATGGTATACTCAGACATGGAAATAGATTCTGGGTACCAATAATTGGAGAGCTACGTGAAAAGATAATGAATGAAGCTCATAAATCAAAATACATGATGCACCCCGTAGTGATAAGATGTACCAGAATATTAAACCTAACTACTGGTGAAATGGAATGAAGAAAGACATTGCCCAACATGTAGCCAAATGTCTAACATGTTTACAAGTAAAGGCTGAGCATCAAAAGCCTTCGGGTTTGCTTCAGCAACCTGAACTTCCTGTTTGGAAATAGGAAATGATAACCATGGACTTTATAACAAAACTTCCAAAGACTACTCGTCAAAATAATGCAATCTGGGTTATCATCGATAGGTTAACTAAATCCGCTCACTTCTTACCTATCAACGAGTATTATTCTATGGATAAATTGGCACGAATATACGTAAACACCATCGTATCATTACATGATGTGCCATTATCTATCATATCCGATCGAGATGGTAGATTTACATCTCATTTCTGGTACAATTTCCAAAAAGCGTTAGGAACTCAATTAAATCTTAGCACTGCTTATCATTCTCAAACTGATGGGCAGAGCAAAAGAACAATTCAAACACTTGAAGATATGCTTCAAGCTTGTGTGATCGACCTAGGAGGAAGTTGGGACGATCATCTCCCCCTAATAGAATTCTCGTATAACAATAGTTATCACACAAGTATTCAAACCGCGCCGTTCGAAGATTTGTATGGACGAAAATGTAGAACGCCGGTATGTTGGTTTGAAATTGGAAATAACCAAATGTCTGGACCCGAAATAGTCCAATAAACCACGAATAAAGTGTTACAAATCCGTGAGTGACTTAATACGGCTAGAGATCGACAAAAGAGGTGTGCTGATATTCTTCGTAAGCCGTTGGAATTTCAAGTAGGCGATAAGGTATTACTGAAAGTATCACCTTGGAAAGGTGTCGTTCGATTCGGAAAGAAAGGAAAACTTAGTCCATGTTTTATTTGACCATTCGAAGTGCTTGAGCGAATCGACACTGTAGCATATCGCTTACGTTTGCCCGAAGAAATGAAAGGAATACACGACGTGTTCCATGTTTCCAACCAACGTAAGTGTCTGGCTGACGAAACTTTAGCTATGCCATTAAGAGATGTTGAAATCAACGAGAATCTGAAATTTGTAGAACAACCTCTACAAGTTGAAGATTTTAAAGTTAAGAATCTTTAAATGCAAAAACTGAAGTTAGTCAAAATAAGATGGAATTCCCGAAAAGGACTAGAATTTACTTGGGAATTGAAATCTGAGATGAGAAAGTAATATCCACGCCTATTTTAACGAATCTCGAGGACGAGATTCATTTTAGGGTGGGGAGTATGTAACATGTCAAAAAATACCATATTTATTTTGGGTTAAAATGTCAACTTTGAAATAGAATGACCAAAAAATATTTTAATAATAAATATGGTAATGAAATAATAACAAATATAGATTAAAAAGATTAAAGAATTACATGTTAAGGAAAGGAATCCATCCCACATGGACGGAAGGAAGAAAATGAAACTCCTTTACATGAATATAAATAAGGAAGACAAATTCTATTTCACATGGAAAATGGGAAAGATTTAGAAGCTCTTTATAAGGGATGGAGTTTCCATAGTAATATTCTTTTATGCTTAACATGCGCCCAATGGTCCTAGCGGAGCGTGCAGAGCACCCGACGCGCAAGCGCACTGGCACGGGAACGGGCTCGGGTGAGGATGATGGTGATGGCGACGGCGACGACGACGGTGAAGGGCGGTGGGCACAAAGTGGCAATTTGATGGCGCACTTCGCACACTCACATCGACGTGAGCCGCTTGAGAGCCGTCTTAGTGTTTTTTTGAAAGATGGAAGCGAGACCAAGAAGTAACAAGATATCAAAGTTAAGGGACAAAAATGGAAATTCTGAACTTCCTGACCAATTGCGATACGCGATGGACCAGAAGAATAACCCATCGCGATACACGATAGGTACATCACATTGCCCCAGGATTGGGGGTGTCGCGATACGCAATCACCTTAACTTTTGGGTCATCGTGATACACGATGACTAGGCGAAGTAATCGTGGACACGTGTTCAACCACGTGGCCCCACGTGGAAACATGTGGCAGGTCTACTAGGTGACCAATCAGACCTAGTGGGCGGCATCGCAATACGCGATGGCCAAACCAAAGTTCCATCGCGATACGCGTTCAGAGGTGGTTAACAGATCCATCGTGATATGTGATGGATCTCTTTTTCAACCCATCGCGTATTGCGATGGGTCACAATCTCATCCCTTTAAATAGGGGTGTTGGGCTCTACTTTAAGCATCCCAAATCTCACATCACAAATCATTTATCTCAAAATACGTGCTTCGATCACGACGATCCATTCTTGAAATATGTGCAAGGTGTAGAAGTGTTGTTAGATCATTCCCTCAATACCGAAGACAAGTTGGAGTGCTGCCCGCGTCAAGCTTAGGCATTTCTAGAAATACAAATCCATACAAGGTAGGGATTCCACCCGATTATTTTATTATATATGGCTTAGGCCCTAGTTGAGGATATAGTCCATACCTTGATTATAAAATAAGTGAAATATAGAATTCATAAGACGAGGGTATAGAAAAATATTATTTCTTTATAATTATAAAGATTTTATATTGTTTCTTAATAAATAAGAAACTTGGTATATATGTTTCTTCATGAAGAAGAAACGTAGTGTTTAAATGATGAAACCTCTTGGACTAGAGATCCAAGTATTTGACAAAGAGAAATTATTATCAAGGTAAAGATTATGCAAATAGACTAAAGGTCTAAAGCTAGATCGTTGACCTAGTATTTATAAAAGGTTATTCTCGTACTACAGGTCCGAGGTAACAAGAAGAATATATCAGTTAACTGCACTGATCAGAACAAAGGTGAATATGTCTAACTCTTTGCAACTTATTAAATCGAGTCATTAAAATAATTACATGGGATTGCGCATCCCTAAAACGTTATAAACAAAAGTAATTGCTGGTCCTCAGGCTATTGTATATGTTTGTCTGGACCCTTTCATATGTGGTTAGTCGGTGAGCACACCGCACCACGCATGATTATGCCTCCGCCACGTTGGGCCTGACCTACGACGTTCGAGTGAGGATAATCTTGTGTATATAGGTAGTGGCTATGATCTCAAATGATGCGGTGTTCGCTGAGCGGTTAAGAGTTTAGTTAGAGTTTGTAATAGTTATTTAGACTTTTAGAACTTATTGTTTTCTAAGCCACGTTGGGCCAAGACCTATGATGTCTCGAGGAGATAGTTAAGTATTAAAAATATTTATTGTCAACATATTCACCAGCATGTGTTGCTGATTTATAACTGTTTTTAGGTAACCGAGATTAAATGTTTGGAGATGATGATAACCGTTAGATGACCTGATTGCTTAGTCGCAGTTTTATTATTAAAATATTGTAAATTATGGTTTTTATATTTCAAACATTTTGTATCAACCATCGGGTGTTTAATTTCCGACTTTTGTAATATATTAATATTTTAGTTATAACTTCCGTTTTACAACCTTAAACTATGATATATTTACAAAACATGTACCAACTATTGGTCACACTTCTAGGCCCTAAGTTGGGGTGTAACAGGTTGGTGTCAGAGCCATAGATCTTAGCGAATTAGGTATTTAAGCATACCTAAGCTTTGATCAAAGGATAAGTTTCAATATTTTATTATATTGTGTTATAGGGATAAGATTGGTTGGTATTCTTTCCTATCCCTCATCGTTTTAAAATTCCAAAAATAGATGTCATTCAAGAAAGTGATAGACAAATTTATGCGCGACACAAGAAGAGCTGGTCACCCCGAGCCAATACTCCCGGAGGACAACAAGAGTGAACATTACTATGAAGATTTCTTTAGTCAAGACCGTCCAACCATACCCGTAGTTCCATATAACTCATCTATTTTCCTATCACGGAGAAAATGCCAATTCTCATTCCAAGTGATCCACCAACTCCCGAGTATCATCCGTCTGATATTCCGGACTATCATCTTTCCAATGAAATGCAGATTGATAAACCTATCAAATCAGAATCCGAGTAAGATACATTCAGTTTGATGCAGTGTCATTTCGATCAACGAAGATGGAGTTTTGGAACTCCAACTTATAACCCAACAGATTCCAACAATGATTCCATAGCAGGTCCATCAAGAAGACCTAAGATGAGGGTGATGCAACCTCAAGAAAAGATAAAAATACAAGTAGATCTAAAGAAAAATGATGAAGAAATGTGGACGGAGGAAGAATCAGAAGAAGATCCGGAGGAGGAAAAGGAAGATTCCGAAGAAGAAATTTCGGAAGAAGTAAGTACCGAGGAAGAAAACCCTCGTATTCAGGATACTACAAAGTGTGATTGTCCACCAAATATTAGTTGCCAACATCCCATGCTTTAAATGACTTCTTACTTTGGTTTTCAAGAACCATCATTCCACATGCCTAATGGATATATTTCTCAAGACCCTTATGTTGAAAGATTCCCTCAAAGTTTTCCACCATACCCTGGAATTGCTCCTACCATATCGGAAAAAGCCAATAAAAAAAGGGAACAAGAAGCAACTGCTGAAGCTTTTATAACTTACCATTTGAATCAAGTCCCCCACCACCATACCAAAGAAATCACTATGATATTGTTATGATGGGTACCGTGATCCACCACCACAATATGGATACCCGAATGTTATGCCACAATCACAAGAGGAACATCTGGATCGAGCCCTGCATGAAACCATTGACCTAAGGAAGAAGATTGCTACTGAGAGTGGCAAGAAAAAGAAAGTTGGAAGTAAATTACTACATAAATGTAGTAAAATGAAAAATATGATCAAGAATTACATGAAGGATTAGGAATTCCCCGCCCGTTGGTGTTTGTATCATTTGTTTCCATGTCAGTTCTTGTAATATACTCTATCAATAGGACTAGTAGTAATAGTCGTTTGTAAAATATACAGGTCATTATAAAATATTCCGGTTTGTAAGATACTCTATCTACCTGTAAATAAATAAAAGTATTTGGTTCTAAATCCATTCTTTAAAATTTCAGATGTCGAACTAAAATAATCTTTCACAAAACCAAGAAGCTTCTAATGCAAGAAGCAATCGAGCTAGAACCGAACATGCTCAGGAGATTACCGAAAATCTGATACCAGCAATGCAAGAAATGATAACGCAAGCTATGAACCCGCTTTTTCAAGCTATGAAGGAAGGTTCAGTTCGCATAAGTGAAACCAAGCTATCCCACAAAACCAAGACTCATCCTGATCCCACTCACCAAGAGGAGGAAAGTGATCAAGGATCAAATATGTCACACCCCAACCTACGGCGGAACATGCCGGGGCACGAAAATATTGTATCATAGCTCAAAAGACACTATATGAAATACATGTGTCAATATCTAAATTATTCATTCATATATCAAATTTCAAAAGCCAAACATTGTCTCCAAAGAAATGCCGTTACAATTAAGTATTCAAAACATAAATAAATCATAATAAATGTGTTCTTCAATCATCATAGCAACCTAAGGTATCATCAAACTTCCATACTTTATTCATCAAATAAAGCTACATGCGTCATTGCTTGAAAATACATATTTTTTGTCAACATAACGTTGAGCAAGTAAACCACAGTTTTTGAGTATATATAATAATAAAATGACAATTCCATGCAATAATCGTAAATTACTATAACTAGTAAACAATAAATAAAAGTTATCTTTTCAATCGAATCGCATCGATAACGGTTTACTCCGACGGTGTATGATCATACTAATGAGGATGGGGATGAGGATGAGGTACCCACCAACATAAACTAAACACATAGTGAATTTTGCACGTAACAACTAATCGAGCAATTACAATTATGAATATAACGGAATTGTAGTGAAAACAATAAGTTGATTTTGAACGCATAACGCCCCCAAAATTGTAAAGCGGTAAAAAGGGGGATGTGAATTTACTTATCTAATCAAGTGGATAAGCAAGGACGAGATAAAAAAAAAAGCTTGGATGAAAATGGTCAAGCTCTTCGAGGTTCATCGACAAAAGTTCCAAATTATAAATAATAATAATAATAATAATAATAAAGAAATAATATTTTTCTATACCCTCGTCTTATGAAATCTATATTTCACTTATATTATAATCAAGGTATGGACTATATCCTCGACTAGGGCCTAAGCCATATATAATAAAATAATCGGGTGGAATCCCTACCTTGTATGGATTTGTATTTCTAGAAATGCCTAAGCTTGACGCGGGCAACAATCTTACTTTTCGTCGGTATCGAGGGAATGATCTAACAACACTTCTACACCTTGCACATATTTCAAGAATGGATCGTCGGGATCGAAGCACGTATTTCGAGATAAATGATTTGTGATGTGAGATTTGGGACGCTTAAAGTAGAGCCCAACACCCCTATTTATAGGGCTGAGATTGTGACCCATCGCGATATGCGATGGGTTGAAAAAGAGATCCATCGCATATCGCGATGGATCTGTTAACCGTCTCTGAATAATAATAATAATAATAATAATAATAATAATAATAATAATAATAATAATAATAATAATAATAATAATAATAATAAGACTTCTAGCGGATTGTAGGTTTGATGAGTCTTGAGTAAAATTTGTAAATAAAATTAGTTTAATTATCCATATTATTGTTGTTGTTGTTGTTATTATTAATGTTATTGTTTTTGTTAGATATTTAAACAAGTAGAGTAAATATTATAAATGTTTATGTATACTAGAAAAAATTAACCGGAACCTTTAATATGATATGATTAGTTATATATATATAGGGGATGGATCTTTGCGAGAAGTGAATGTGTAACTCCATTAATCCCTAATTTCACTTCTCTTCTTATGATGTTACCTACATGTATGTAGGTTGGTTGTATTTATGTCTTAGCTACACACATTCAAACCTACCTACACACATACAAACGTACCGAGCCACATTAAAACCTACATACCTACACACATACAAACATACATGTGTATATACAAAAATACGTACATACGCACATACACAATAAGAAAGAGAGTGAAATTAGAGATCAACGGAGTTACACCTTCACTTCTCGAACTTCTCGCTGTAAAAAAACTTCTGAAATGATCCAAAACCTATATACATATACATATACATATACATATGAGATTTATAAAAAGGTTCAAAGACAATGAGACATAATCCGGAGGTTCGATTTCTAAAAACAACATTTACTTAACGATTTAAATCCGAAAGAATGACAATACTAGTAAAAAACATAAAAGTAATTTAAAAAAAAAAAAACAAAACCGGGTCTAGGTGGACTCGAACCCGCGCCCCCAGGCCGGTTCATGTGCTTAACCATCATTCACCTGCCACTGGGGCAAGTGTCTAACTCATCTATAATTTGAGATTAATTATTTTTATACACTGAGTGACTGATTCAAGTTGCTTCCCACTATGAACCCTAGAATTTAAAATCATCCAATTCGTTCATAGTTTGGTTAAATTAAGTTGGGGTTTCTGTTAATCGCATAAAAACGAACATAAAGCAATGTTTAATTACCGTGATTGATGATGAATTGAGTGATAACGGCCGTTAGGGTTACGGATCAAAGCTTGAATGCGAAAACAATCTTAGCAACAATGTATGGGTTAAATGACTTAGGGGTTTAGGTCGCAATGTAGCTAGGATGGGTGGTGTGATATAATTGAATTATAGTTGCGTTTATATAGTGATATAGGGACGATTTGGGCCGCGGCTTGGTTAAGATCCATTAGCTGTCAATTTGTAACTATTTTCCATGTATAAAGTGTCGGTAGGACGCGATTATGGTATGCTAAAGATTTGATTACGTCAATTACGTGATTTGATCCGTAAATTTTGGTTCAAGAAATGGTGTGTTTGTGGGGGGGGGGGGGGTATGTCGGCGACAGGAGAGGGAGAAGGAGGAAGGAAAAAGTATTTTTTTATTTACAAATAGGTCCTTGGTCTATGATGTTGGATGCAAAGTGGATAAATTGTTAGTTTAGGGTTGATTTTGCATGATGTTTAAAGTTATAATCAATTATATAAAAATAAAATAAATAAATATAATATTAAACAAATACGAACTTCATTGGTAAAATACCCAAACTCGAACCCGGGCCGGGTAATGATTACAAAACCGAAAGGAAACGAAAAATCCGGAATGTTACAACATTCCCTACTTTTGGAAATTTCGTCCCGAAATTATAGATTATGCCGTAACGAAGAGGTGCGGGTACTTGGTCATCATTTGGTCTTTGCGCTCCCAAGTGAACTCGGGACCACGTCTAGATTCCCAATGAACTTTGACAAGCGGAATATGGCTATGCTTGGTTTCTTTGTCCATATGATCCACAATTTCAATTGGTTTCTCGACAACGCGCATAGATTCATCAATTCGAACTTCGTCGAGGGGTATGTGGAGATTCCCTTCAGCTAAGAACTTCTTGATATTGGAAACGTGAAAAGTTGGATGAACATTTGAGAGCTCTTCGGGGAGATCAAGACGATACGCAACTCTAGCACCCCTTTCAACGATCTCAAACGGGCCAACGAAACGAGGAGATAGTTTATTCATTTTGCCAAAACGAACTATCCCTTTCCAAGGAGATACTTTAAGGAGAACTCGATCACCAACATTGAACTCGAGAGGTTTACGGCGCTGATCAGCGTAGCTCTTTTGATGGCTACGAGCGGCAAGAAGATTTTGACGAATGAGAGAGATTCGATAAGAAGTTTCTTGAACAAGCTCGGGACCGGTGATTTGTGATTCACCAACCTCGTTCCAACAAATTCGGTAACGACATTTTCGGCCACAGAGAGCTTGAAAGGATGCCATGCCAATACTAGTGTGAAAACGATTATTGTAGGAAAACTCTACAAGTGGTAAGTGAGTATCCCAATTTCCCGCAAAGTCTAGTATGCAAGAGCGGAGCATATCTTTGAGAGTTTGGATTGTTCTCTTGATTTAACCATCGGTTTGCGGGTTATAAGTGGTGCTTAAATCAATACGGGTACCCAAAGCGGTTTGCGACGATCTCCAAAAATGAGAGGTAAACCGACCATCATGATTGGAATAATGGTCAAAGAAGTTCCATGGCGGCAAATGATGTTCTTAACATTGAGTCGCGCTGATTCTCTTACAGAGGACTTTTCACGGAACGGTATGAAGTGAGCCGACTTGGTCAAACGATCAACAATCACCCAAATACTATCATTGCGGCTTTGAGTAGTGGGTAGTTTAGTAACAAAATCCATGGCTATGTCTTCCCATTTCCAAACGGGGATCGGAGTTTGCTCGAGCAAACCAAACGGCTTTTGATGCTCGAGTTTATACTTAGAGCAAATAAGGTATTTAGATACATATACCGCAATATCTTTCTTCATTCTCGGCCACCAAAACATGGAACGAAGATCAGAATACATTTTATCCGCACCGGGATGAATAGAGTATCGTGACTTATGAGCTTCATCAAGGATGAAAATGCGAAGATCGTCACGATCGAGAACCCATAAACGGTCCAAGTAATAGAGTAAGCCATACGTTTGGTTTAAAGTTGGAGTTCGGCGCCACACGACATCTCGTCGTGTAAGTTACCGTCAGTGACGGAGACATGTTGTGCGTCGAAGATGCGGTATTGGAGGTCAGATTGGATGGTGACACAATGCAGCAAAACGGATTTAACATGACTCTTAGGACTAAGAGCATTGGCCACGACATTCACTTTCCGGGGTGGTAGCGAATTTTGCAATCATAATCGCTTAACAATTTGGCCTATTGTCTTTGTCTTATATTGAGGTCTTTTTGGTCGAAAATGTGCTGTGAACTTTTATGGTCAGTGAAGACCACAAATTTTATGCCGTAAAGGTAGTGTCTCCAAATTTTCAAGGCGAACATGACCGCACCAAGTTCGAGGTCGTGAGTCGTGTAAGTTTTCTCCTGCACCTTGAGTTGACGCGACCATAAGCAATGACCTTGTCTCGTTGCATAAGAACACACGCAAGACCTTGAATAGAAGCGTCACAAAAGACAACAAAATCGTCGTTGCCCTCGGGAAGAGCAAGGATTGGAGCATTGCAAAGCATGTCCTTAAGAGTTTGAAACACTTCCTCTTGTTCGGAACCCCATTCGTAAACTTTCCCTTTATGGGTTAGTGCGGTAAGGGCTGAAGCAATCTTCGAAAAGTTTCGGATAAAACGATGGTAATACCCCGCTAAACCAAGAAATGAACGAACCTCCGTTGGAGAGGACGGGGTCACCCAATTTTTAACGAGCTCGATTTTAGCGGGATCAATGTGAATACCCTTGTCGTTAACAATGTGGCTCAAGAATTGAACTTGCTTTAGCCAAAGTTCGCATGTAGAGAACTTAGCATAAAGTTGTTCCTTTCGTAACAAGTCGAGAATGGCGCGCAAATGGTCTTTGTGCCCGGTCTCGGATTTAGAGTATATCAAGATATCGTCGATGAAAACAATCACGAACTTGTCGAGGTAGGGTTTACAAACACAGTTCATAAGGTCCATGAAAACGGAAGGAGCATTAGTCAACCCAAAAGGCATAACTCGGAACTCAAAGTGGCCATAACGAGTACGGAAGACGGTCTTGGGTATGTCATCTTCGTGGACACGGAGTTGGTGATAACCCAAACGGAGATCAATCTTAGAGAAACATGCGGCTCCTTGGAGTTGATCGAAAAGATCATCAATACGCGGTAGGGGATAACGATTCTTGATAGTAAGCATGTTGAGCTCACGATAATCGATACACATACGAAGAATACCGTATATCTTCTTAACAAACAAGGCGGGTGCGCCCCATGGAGACGAACTCTGGCGAATGAAACCCTTGTCCGTAAGTTCTTGGATTTTGTTGGAGAGTTCTTGCATTTCTGAAGGTGCAAGATGGTAAGGTTCCTTGGCTACAGGGTTTGATCCAGGTACGAGATCAATACAGAAATCCACTTGACGAATGGGAGGGAGTCCGGAAATGTCATCGGGAAAGACTTCGGGAAAGTCGCAGACAATTGGGATGTCGGAAAGTTTATTTTCTTCGTCGGATTTCATTTTGACATGGGCTAAGAAGGCGAAATACTTCTTGCGTAAGTAACATTGGGCTTCGAGGCGCGACGTGAGGTTTAGCTTTGAGAAGGGTCTTTCTCCAAGAACGTTTAGAATCACGCCCCATCGATAGGGATTCGAATGAGTTTCTCGAAACATAAAATTTCGGCATGGTGGAGAGAGAGCCAATCCATACCAATGATAACATCGAAGCTACCCATTTTCATAGGGATAAGGTCGATAGAGAACTTTTGCCCATTGAGACTAATCGTGCAATTTCGAATGAAGGAGTCAATAGTGATCGAAATACCATTGGCTATCTCTACCATGAAGGGCTTAGATAATTTACTATGGGGCACATCAAGTATGTATTCAAAATCAAAGAAAATAAAGCTCCTATCGGTTCCCGAATGAAATAGTACCGAAGCATGGTCCAGATTTTTCGAGTTTTGGGCTTGATGAGCATTGATGGTGAAAACTTGTCCTTGAGTTCCTCGAGGTGCTTGGGTTTGAGAAGTCTAAGCTTGAGGGGTTGGATCTTGATAAGCTTGCATGACCATGGGTTGAGCTTGAAGAGTTGGAGGATTCATGAGTTGGGATTCATGGGGTTGGTAAGCTTGCACTTGGTAGGCATGAGAGGTGTAGTAAGGTTGTGGTGCAACATAGGCTTGGTGGGCTTGAGCGAGTCGAGGACACGCGTTACAGAGGTGATTGGGTCACCACAATTGTAGCAAGCCCTAAGGGGTTAATGATCGGAACTTGAGGGATGGCTCGGTTGGGTTGGTTTGTCGGTGCGAACCACGGTGAAACGGCTTGTACACGAGGTGCTTCTCGACAATATTGGGTGAGGTGGCCGAATCGGCGGAAATTGGTGCACACCCGACAAGTGGTTTGGGCCGGGTGTTGGCGTTGGCAAGTGTTGCAGTACGGGTGTGGGCCGGTGTAGGGCTTCTTGTTTGGAAGGGCTTGTTGGGCGTGTGGTTGGGCTAAGACATAATTTTGGGAGTTGGGTTTTCTCTTGTTATTTCGGTAGTGGGATGAGTTGTTGTGGTTGTTATTCATGGAGGATTCAGGCTTAGAGGATCCGGGCTTAGATTCCTTAGTGGGCTCAGGTGTGGGCTTATCATTGGGTTTCTTAGAACTCTTCCACGTCAAGGTCCCGGCCTTAACGTGGTTCTCGGTGGGGGTACCATCTAGGGTGATGGCATCATGGAGGGTTTGAGGGTCACGACATAGGACAGAATCTTGGATTTGCATTGGCAAACCTGATACGTACTTGTCGATTGGACGTTCAAGGGGAGTGACCATGTGGGGGGATGAGGAGACTCAGTTCATGGAAACAATCGTTGTAGATGGTGTCATTACCACTTTATTGTTTCAAATTCCAAAATTCCTTTTCCAACTTTCGAAGCTCATGTTTCGGACAAAACTTCTTGAGCATGAGTTTCTTGAGGTCATCCCATGGAAAGGCCATGGCAACCTCAGCGCCAAGCGTGCGCTTCTCATCGTTCCACCAATTGAGGGCATTCTTCTTGGGTACGATAGAGGCATAAGTTGTTCTCTTGTCCTCGGGACATTCACAGTGGAGGAACACGCTCTCCATTTCTTCGAACCATTGGTGGAGAATAGTAGCACCGTCGATACCAAAGTATTCAGGCGGGTTGGCACTCTTGAATTGTTTGATTGAGCAAGCAAATAGGTTCGGGGTTGTGGATGATGTAGGAGCATTCACAGTTTGCACTTGAGAGATGATTGTTGGGAGGGCTTCCACGATGCCCTTAGCAATGCGGGATGACATGTTGTGGCCAGAGTTGCCGATGCGACGGTTACGGTTGATGAGGCGAGAAGACATACTGCAAGGGGAAAATGTGTAAATTTCGTGAGGCTCGGGTAATTTTTGTATATATATGAGTTGCATTAATTGATACTTGTGAATTTTATTAATAATTTGAGGTTGTGATTGTGGTTGAGATTGATAATTTCATTACTTAGGGAAAGTTTTGATTATACAAGTTTTGTCATTTTTAATATTATGAAAACATATCTTAAAATGTAAATGGATTCATTTGTTGGTTAAGGCTTCATGAATCACCATGGGTCCTTCCAACAAAATGAAAAACATTGAAAGCTCAAATAAAAACCTTTAAAATCGAATTGAGGGGTGTTTGAGGTAGACGGTTGAAGTAATTCAGCAATCACCCCGTATTTACATACTTCTCCCGCCAACTTCAACAAAACACAATACGGAAAAAACCGAGTTTAGCCACATATCATCGTGAATTCGGTTATAAATTTAAGGATGTGATCGTCACATGACCATGTTTTATACAATGAGGATAGTAGATTCGGGTACGTTTGGTGTGATATGCTTTGGCCTAATAAGTTCCACACTTACCGAACACTCCAGGAAGGCAACCAGCTCTCACGGTTGATTGAGATTTATGCGCATTGCACTTCCTTAGGCTCGGAAGCCTTAGAATCAAGGGTTCGGAAAAAAAGTGAGACCCTTTTACAGTTATTAAATTTCCGTCCAAGAATCATCCTCAAGGAGAGGGGAGTAAAAAGGTGGAATTTCTTAAGGAATTTCCCGATTAAAAATCGTCCTAGAGTTTTAAAAATAATTTTTGAGAGTGAGGCATAGCCTCAGAATAAGTGTGTGCTTTTGTGTAAAATTGTATATGATAAACAATATAAATATGCTAAGCTATGTACAAAAATTTAAACAAGTAGGGTGCACGTATAGGAACACGTATGGGGACATGCCGTGGCTCTGATACCAATCTATCACACCCCAACCTACGACGGAACATGCCGTGGCGCGACAATATTGTATCATAGCTCAGAAGACACTAAATGAAATACATGTGTCAATATCTAAATTATTCATTCATATATCAAATTTCAAAAGCACAAACATTGTCACCAAAGAAATAGCGTTACAATTGTGTATTCAAAACATAAATAAATCATAATAAATGTGTTCTTCAATCATCATAGCAACCTAAGGTATCATCTAACTTCCATACTTGATTCATCCAATAAAGCTACTTGTGTCATTTTCACCAAAAGAAATAGCGTTACAATTATGTATTCAAAACATAAATAAATCATAATAAATGTGTTCTTCAATCATCATAGCAACCTAAGGTATCATCTAACTTCCATACTTGATTCATCCAATAAAGCTACTTGTGTAATGCGTGAAAATATATATTTTTGTCAACATAACGCTGAGCAAGTAAACCACAGTTTTTGAGTATAAATAATAATAAAATGACAATTCTATGCAATAATCGTAAATTACTACAACTAGTAAACAAAGAATAAAAGTTGTCTTTTCAACCGAATCACATTGATAACGGTTTACTACGACGGCGTATGATCATACTAATGAGATGAGGATGAGGATAGGGTACCAACCAACATAAATTAAACACATAGTCATATTCGCACGTAACAACTAATTGAGTAATTACAATTATGCATATAATGGAATTGTAGTGAAAAAAATAAGTTGGTTTTGAACACATAACGCCCCCAAAATTGTAAAGCGGTAAAAAGGGGGGTATGAATTTACTTACCTTAACATGTGGATAAGTGAGGACGAGATAATAAAAAAAAGCTAGGATGAAAACGGTCAAGCTCCTCGAGGTTCGCCGACAAAAGTTCTTAATTATAAAAAACAACAACGACGACGACGACAACAACAACAACATCAACGGATTGTACGTTTGATGAGTATTGAGTAAAATTTGTAAATAAAATTAGTTTAATTATCCATATTATTGTTATCCATATTATTGTTATTATTCTTATTATTATTATTATTAATGTTATTTTTTTGTTAGATATTTAAACAAGTAGAGTAAATATTATAAATGTTTATGTATACTTGATGTGCTAGAAACAGTCAATTAAATATTAACTAAACTAAACACGTAATAAAAACTAGACTTAAGACTCAACTACACAAAACACCGGCAAGTGAACCGGTCAATTGTACTAAAGTTAAGTAAGTCCGGAATATCGAACCCACATGACTCTATAAAATTACGTTAATTAACTAATTAGACTCTACTTACGACACGACTATTTATTATTAATGTTTAATGGGGGTTTTTAAACTAAGTTTAAACTAAGAAAGCAAATAAGCAATTAAACAAGAAAACAAGCAATCAAACACAAGATCGAAACCAATCAGAGAAGGAATCTACCTAGGTAAGAATCCCATGCAACAACAATCATCAAGTAATGGACAACTAATATGATATGGAAACTGATTTCTAAATATATTCATCTAACAAACCCTAAAGAACCCTTGATCGCATCAAGTAAAATCCTAAAGAATAATTATTAGATTATTAAGCAATCAGTAATATTGATTTCCTCACGGTTATCAAACAGGGTTAATTAATAGTATCTAAAGCAAGCAATCTTATGAAACACTAAGCCCTAGATAACTTGATAAGCTAAACACGACATCATGAACATGGATCAACACAATAAGCAAGAATATTGTCACTATCTATCCTAGCATGCGATTGACCAAGACACATGAACAACTCCTCACCTTACAACTATTGGAATATAGCAGAACATTTAAAACCCTAACCAACTATCAACTAGCTTCTATGATCTAATGGGCCCATTCAATCACAATAATCAAAAGACCAACTAATGATTAAACATAAACCCTAAATCTAAAGAACACAATCAAGAGATAAAAGATCTATGTGAAGCAATGATTAATAATCAATCAAGATAACAAACATTCATATGCATCATGAAAGCAAAATCAAGTCTTTTACTATTAAAATAACGAAACCATAATCAAATCAGTTATCCAAAGCAAGAATCATGCATCAAACATGTTCATCAAACCTAGGTAGACATGAAGTCTAGCCTAGAATCATTATTGAAAACAATCCTAAACAAGTCTTAAAAACAAAGAGGAAAGACATGACAAATAATGAACAAAGAACAAAAGTTAGAGCGATAAAACCCTTTGCAATTGATCCTTGAACACCTCCGTGAAAGCCTTCTTGATCCTCCTTGATTCCTAGCTCTAAAACTCCTTCAAACCCTTGGTTTTGTTCTAAAAAACGGCTGGAAATAAGCTTCAAATCGGATTGGTTATAAAGATGTATATATAGAACGCATAATGGGCTTGGCTTGCAAAATTTGGCAGCCCAGAAGGCCTAGGCGCCCGGTGACCGCCTTGGCCCTTGCCTTAGCGCGGCGTGGCGCCCTCCAGGAGGGAATTTCTGGATTTTTTTTATTATTTTTTGATTATTCATATTAGATCTTGATAGATTTCTTCCTTGAACTCCAAGTAATGATGAGAAACTTCTAGACCTTCTTTCCCTTAAATTTCAAGCCACCATCTACATGCAAACAAATCAAAACACTAAGTGGAATAATCATGTAACCGTTGACGAGCAAAACGAGCATAAACTTTGCGTGAAAAGATAGAAAGAATTAAAGCTTTAACATGCAAGACACCAAAAGAGTTAAAACATGATACATATTAAATACTTGACTCAAAACCTTAAATAATAAAAGACAAAACAAAACTCGAACTAAACCGAACTCAAAACATTAAAGAAACAAAACTTTACACGGGATTCGAGATGTATAAATAGACTTATATCAAATATCCCCACACTTACTCTTTTTTTGTCCCTGAAAAAGTCTGATGCAGTTGGATCAGAATCGGAAAATACAATCTTACAAACATATAAGTTTAGAAGAACGCAAAAACCGCGATCACCGATATTGTTGTCCACTTAAACCCATGCTTTAATCTTTACCGGGACAAATAAGATCCGGCAATTAGTAGTAAGTGGTTTACACAATTAAGACCCGCTTATTTTCAGTTTTTACCGGACCAGGCCACCCCAACTTGACTTAAACCTCAAAATTAGCAGAATTAAAACTTTGTTGCTCTATTTTTTTGATGAATAGTTAAAACGATCAAGGTTATTGTTTATCCACCTAAGCTTAAGCATCAAAGTCTACCAAGAAGCCATTAGATATGATTAAGGTTCAATTAATTAATAGCTAGTGTCCCCACAACATGACGTATACCGTTATCAAGCAATACCCCGAACCCATGACCATAGGTGAGCATGCAAAATTTCATATGTAGGGCTTACATGTAGCGAGCAAGGGGACCCCACATGGCTAACAGCGTGGATGATCAAGTCTGTAATGTATTTGTACTTTTTTACTTTTGTGATCATGTTTATAGACTTATAAGGGTTTGCTCTTTTTGGCTTAATTTTAAATATCCACAACCCCATTTAGGAATTATGAATACCCAGATGAATAGATTGCATACAGACCCATGGTCTCCGGACCCGAAGCATCCCATCAATACAGGATTTAAGGTTATAAAACCATACGCCGATGAGGTGTAAAACACTAAACTAAGCATTTTAAGTTTATATCACAGGCTACACGGCATACTCTAACGTTAAACCTACCCAAGCATATGATAGCGTATTCATACTTTTTAAATTTTATAATATTTCCACATTTCATACCAATAATTGAGGCTTGAGTATGGCCCGATCTTTCATTACTTATCTTCCACGGACAAAACGCTTTACCCACAAAATATTTCCGTTTTAACCATTTTATCAAATTTGCCCTTTCATTTTCAAGGCTGAGCCTACCGACACATCCCAAGTTAAGTGCGTTTTTTTTATTTATCTCATATTATTAGTAGTTTGAAAAAACCGATTCCCGATAAATATCATCATCTCCCACTATAACGCAAAAAACTATATTCAAGGGACATTTTTAAAACATTTTTCAATTTTTTTTAAAATTTTTTTAATTTTTTTATTTCAAAAGTTAAATTTAAACTATGACTTAAATATCATATCCTCACACTTAAATTTTGCGTTGTCCTCAATACAAGGATAAGGACGACTTAAAATAAAAATAAAATTAAAATAAAGACGGACTACAAAAACTAAAACTCTAAAAATTATAAAAACAAAATAAAAAAAATTAAAATGCTAGATAATGGAAAAGACTTAGCTGGTAATATGCGCATGAAACATGATGCCAAAGTCTTCTTCCATGAATGCCCTCCAACTACGAACGTGCTCAGCAATTGGTAACTCCTTTTCTCACGAACGTAAGCGGCAAACAAAACAAACATGTCTAAAAATGTATCTTATCATAATTATAGATATTAAGCATTCAAAGTATTTCACATCAATCAACAAATAAATCATGAATAATTAGCAGCAAATAAATAAATAAAAGCATACGGCTCAGTTGCTTCATCCCCACACTTGTCTTTTTTCATTATATTTTTCCTTGGGGATCGTCTCTCTAACTCATTCAGTCTTCAAACTCGTAAAACTCAAAAACATAAAACAAAGTCGAACTACAGAAAACTACGTTAGCAACTCGATGACTCAACAAAACTAAAAAAATAAGAACTAAAATAAAGGAAAAACTACAAACTCTACACTTGTGTTTTCACTCAAGAACCCATGCTATGCGAATCACGTGGCGGACCGAGTGGAGCTTCCTCCACCTCGGTAGAACTCCAATGCCCTTAAAGATACCGAATAACGATCCGACCAGTCGTCAATCTTGGTCTTCTTCTTTCTAACTCTACGAACCTTCTATAACTTTCGCTTTGCACCACCTCTTTCTCCAAAACACTTCACCATTACCCGAGAGCTCGAAACCTCTGGTTCCTTCCCCACACTTAAACTTACAGAACGGGAACAATCAAGACTAGGATCCATGCCCGAGATAAATGATTCTATCAAGTAAACTGGGTGACTTGGATCAATGAGACCGTCTTGACCACTCGGATGTTTCATGGACTTAGCCAAATAGGTGGCACTATCATCACCGGCTCTAAGAGTAATCTTTCCTCAAACACGTCAATGACCGCCCTAGCAGTACGTAAGAATGGACGACCTAAAATGATTGGAACTCTCTCGTCGGCCTCCATATCTAAAACAACAAAATCTACGGGGAAAACCAAATTATCTACCTTAACGAGCAAATTCTCTACGACACCCCTCGGATACTTAACGGAACGATCGGCTAAAGACAACGTCATACGAGTAGGGGTGAGCTCTCCTAGGTCTAGTTTTTCATACAAAGAATATGGCATAAAGTTTATACTAGCTCCTAGATCGGCTAATGCTTGACACGTCGTATCACTTCCGAAAAGGCATGGAATGGTAAAAACACCGGGGTCGGGTAATTTCTCCGGTACTTTATTGAGAACTACTGCCGAACACTCTCCATTTAGGGGCACAGTCGAAAGCTCCTCCAACTTATCCTTTCTTTTAAGAAGGTCTTTAAAAAAGTTGGCATACTTAGGCATATGCTGAAGGACTTCGACGAACGAGAGTTTAACATTCAATTGGCTAAATATATTAAGAAAATGCCCATAATCTTTCGTATACTTTTGATTCTTTAAACGAGCGGGATATGGGACATAGGCTAGGTCAATGGTGTGTGGTGGTGGCCGGGCTCCAACCGGCTTCTTATCGGTGTTTTTCTTAACTTGTGGCTCTATGATTGGTGTTGTACTTTGTGACTTACCTGGAGCCTCTACCTCTATCTCCTCATCTATCAACTCATCGTCCCCATCTTTCCTAATTTCTCTACTAACTACCTCCGGACCAAAAACCCCTACCACTACTAGTGGAGATGGCGTTCAATTGAGCAGCCGGATTAGTTTGAGGGATACCCGAAAACTGACTTGGGGGCCTTTCTTTTAAACGACGAGCAATATCACCAACAATCCTTTGAATATCGAGAATGGAAGATTGTTGATTCTTGAAGAGCAAATCGTGGTCGGCTAACTTTTTCTGTGTAACTTGATCTCTATCCAAGATTAGCTTCATCATCTCTTCCAAACGCCCGATTCCATCGTTCGAATCCTACACATTATTTTGAACATTAGAACCATTGGTATTATTTCCATTAAATACTGACTTTATCCTTGATTATAAGAGTTTTGAAATCCGGGTGGTGCACCCGACGGATGCCAATTAGCATTATTCTGATTCAGGTTCTTATAAGTGTTCCAATTCTGACTGTTGTTGTTGTAATTATTGGGAAACCTATTCTGGCCAGCAACAAAATCGACCTGTTGATTCATCACCGGGCACTCCAACATACCATGTCCACCTCTACAAAACTCACATATGTCCACCTTGGCCTTTAGTTCCTTCACCTCTCGGGTTAGTGATTCCAAAGCAGCAGCCACACTAGTATCCAAATTAACCTGGTGTACACCTCGAGCGGATGAGGATGTACTGCTGATGGGAGTGAATTCCCGCGATGTGGCTCTTTGGCAAGGTCCGATTGAGCGAAGCTCTCAAACATCTCGTTACATTCGACGACATTCTTCCTAGCGAGTAGACTTCCTCCCGTGGCCGTTACCGAACTTGGGTTTCGTAGTTCAACCCATTGTAAAATTTTTCCACGAGAGCCCATCTGTGAGCATCGAGACAGCAAGCTCTGAAAACGCTCCCCTCCCAAGCATGACAATATTGCTCCCCCGGTTCCATGTGAAACGAGTGAATCTTATCGCGAAGAATAGCTGCTTTAGCCGGTGGGAAGTATCTCTTGATAAATGCAGAATGTAGTGCTTCCCAAGTGGTGAACGTGCCAGGTGGCTGCGTGTCAAGCCAAGTAGCTGCTTTACCTACAAGTGAAAACGGAAACAGATGTAAGAAAATAGCATCTTCGGTAGCACCCAGTAAATTAAAAGTTTTAAGAACGCGGTAAAGTCGGTTAATGTGAGCCGGTGCATCCTCGTCATCACAATCCTAAACAAGTCTTAAAAACAAAGAGTAAATACATGACAAATAATGAACAAAGAACGAAAGTTAGAGCGATAAAACCCTTTGCAATTGGTCCTTGAACACCTCCGCGAAATCCTTCTTGATTCTCCGTGATTCCTAGCTCTAAAACTCCTTTAAACCCTTGGTTTTGCTCTAAAAAATGGCTGGACATATGCTTCAAATCGGATTGGTTATAAAGATGTATATATAGAACGCATAATGGGCTTGGCTTGCAAAATTTGGCAGCCCAGAAGGCCTAGGCGTCCGTGACCGCCTTGGCCCTTGCCTTAGCGTGGCACGGCGCCCTCCAGGAGGGAATTTCTGGATTTTTTTTATTATTTCTTGATTATTATATTAGATCTTGATAGATTTCTTCCTTGAACTCCAAGTAACGATGAGAAACTTCTAGACCTTCTTTCCCTTAACTTTCAAGCCACCATCTACATGCAAACAAATCAAAACACTAAATGGAATAATCATGTAACCGTTGACGAGCAAAACGCGCATAAACTTTGCATGAAAAGATAGAAAGAATTAAAGCTTTAACATGCAAGACACCAAAAGAGTTAAAACATGATACATATTAAATACTTGAATCAAAACCTTAAGAAATAAAAGACAAAACAAAACTCTAACTAAACCGAACTCAAAACATTAAAGAAACAAAACTTTACACGGGATTTGAGATGTATAAATAGACTTATATCAATACTAAAAAAATTAACCGGAACCTTCAATATGATTCGATTCGTTAAATATTATTATTAAAACATTAATGAAGTATAATATGAGAAAGTTGAATTTATTTTGAATAAGGAACATTGTTCGGTTTATTTAGCAAAAGGAGTTATTGTCTTATATATATACATACATATACATATACATATACACATATACATATACATATGAGATTTATAAAAAGGTTCAAAGACAAGAAGACATTAATCCGGAGGTTCGATTTCTAAAATCAACATTTACTTAACGTACCGAAAGAATGACAATACTAGTAAAAAAGTTATAAAAAGAAATAAAAAACCCAAAACCGGGCCTGAGAGGACTTGAACCCGCGCCCCCAGGCCGGTTCATGTGCTTAACCATCATGCACCTGCCACTGGGGTAGGTGTCTAACTCATCTATATTTTGTGATCAATTATTTTTATACACTAACTGATTCAAGTTCCTTCCCACTATGAACCCTAGAATTTAAAATCGTCCAATTCGTTCATAGTTTGGTTAAATTAAGTTGGGGTTTTTGTTAATCGCATAAAAATGAACATAAAGCAATGTTTAATTACCGTGATTGATGATGAATTGAGTGATAACGACTATTTAGGGTTACAGATCAACGCTTGAATGTGAAAACAATCTTAACAACAATGTGTGGGTTAATTGACTTAGTGGTTTAGGTCGCATTGTAGTAAGTATGGTGTGGTGTGATTTAATAGAATTATAGTTGCATTTATATAGTGATTTAGGGACGATTTTGGCCGCGCTTGGTTAAGATCCAGTAGCTGTCAATTTGTTACTATTTTCCATGTATAAAGAGTCGGTAGGACGCGATTATGGTACGCTAAAGATTTGATTACGTCAACTACGTGATTTGATTCGTAAATTTTGGTTTTGGTAGGGGGGGTATGTCGTCGACGAAGAGGGAGAAGGAGAAAGAAAAAAAATATTTTGTTTATTTACAAATAGGTTCTTGGTCTATGATGTTGGATGCAAAGTGGTTAAATTGTTAGTTTACGGTTGATTTTGCATAATGTTCAAAGTTATAATCAATTATATAAAAATAAATTAAATATTAAACAAATACGAACTTCATTGATAAAATACCTGAACCCGGGTTGGGTAATGATTACAAAACCGAAACGAAACGGAAAACCGAAATGTTACAAAATACTGGTAACAACTGTAACCGAAACTTTAAAAAGAAACTTATGATCGAAGGTTGTCTTTTTAATGATTTCAAGACTTATGGGCTGAAAGAATTTTATGGCGACAAGGGCGCCATTGCTGCTTTAAGATAGTTAGAAGAGATGGAATCGATTGTAATAATCAACAGGTGTATTGAGAAGGAGAAGATTAAGTATACTTCTCAAATGTTTAAGGGTGAAGCGTTAGAGTGGTGGAACACTCTAATCATGTCTAAAGGAAGAGAGCCCATGTACTAGTTGATGTGGGAAGAGTGTAAAGAATTGTTGCTTCAGAAATTTTGTCCGATGCATGAGACAGACATGATCCAAACTAAGTTCCTCAACCACAAGATGTCCGAGACTAACCTGAAAGACTACAATACTAAGTTTCAATAGTATTGTAGACTCGTACATCAGTTGGTAACACCAGAATCGAACAAGGTAATCCGTTACATTTGGGGATTGCCTAGGAAAATACGAGACATGGTGAGGTCTCACTTGCCATAAACTTCAGATTCTGCCATGCAATTGGCAGGTTATTTGATGAATGGTCTTATCCGAAACAAGGAAGAGGATAAGAAAGTTGACACACCAAGCGATAAGAGAGGAAAAGGAAATACTCGTTTTATAGGAAATGAGGCTGATAAAAGAAGAGGGGGCTTTAATTCTGATAACCCGTTGTGAAAGATATTTAAGAGGCATCATTTCGGTCAATGTAGGTTTGCATCATCTACTTCTGTAGTATGTGATTCATGCAACAAGCCTGAGCATGTTGCAGCTGACTGCTAGAAGAAATCCATGACTTGCTTCAGTTGCAAGGAAACTGGGCATCTCAGCTTTGAATGCCCCAAAAAGAAAAATATTGTTACTGGAGGAGGTGCTGGAGGAAGTGGTACCAAGAATGACGAAAAGAAAGGAAATGCTCGAGTGTTTGTACTCGACACCAAGAAGGCTTCAGACATACCATACACCATCACCAGTACATTCTTAGTTAATACGTTTATGCTAGAGTTTTATTTGATTCAGGTGCAAATCAAAGTTTTATAGATTATAAATTTTGTAGTCTATTAAATGAACCTTTAACGAAATTAAATAAAACCTTAAGCGTTGAGACATCCAAAGGAGAGATAGTTAAGATTTCCGAAACCTTAGAAAAATGAAAGATCTTGTTAGCCGGTTATGTCATAGCAGTTCAATTATTACTCATGACATTAGCCGGATTTGATATAGTTCTAGGTATGGACTGGTTATCCGATAACCATGCCCGTATCATTTGCAATAAGAAAACCATAGAACTACAAGATCCTAATAAATGAACAATACAAATTGCTAATGACAAAGATGCTGGTCAAGTTTGCATAATTTCCATGATTAAAGCTAACAAATGTCTAAACCAAGATTGTTTAGCATATATGGCATATGTTACCGAAGAACCAAAACCAAAAGAGATAAAAGACGTACCTATAGTTGCCGAATTCTCGGACGTCTTTCTCGATGAGTTACCAGGTATACCACCTAATCGAGATGTCGAGTTTAGAATAGACTTGATACCTGGAACTGCACCTATAGCCAAAGATCCATGCCGTTAGCGCCAATGAAAATTGAAAGAATTGAAGAAACAATTGGATGAGTGATGGGCGGTAAAAGTCATGTATATTATTATATTACTTGTTTACTTTTAGTTGAAATATTATGTGAACTTTGGTACTTCAAGCGTGTTTATGTGTTACAGGATATTTGACATTAAGGATGCTTATAGATATGAATTACGGGCTTGGAACGAAGATGTAGAAGACTCATATTGATTGGCACACTTTTCTATGCAAAATAAAAGAAGAAAAGAAAGAAAATGGTGCCAGACACCCTTAGTGCGGTGCAAAGGGGTCTTGAGGATGATGTTAGAGATACTCTAAGATCATCAGACAAATGAGTCTTAAGGGTGGCGCTAAAGGCTCACCCCTGGATGTTAGTGTCGCGCTAACATCCCTCCTGACGAGAAATTACCTTAACTTAGATATAATCAGTTTTGAGCCCCTATTTCGAGATATCCTTCATTCCATCAACCAAGTACAAGCCCTAGGATTATTTGACACCATCCTGAAGCCTCCGGTTCGTCCGTTCATCGCATGATTTCGTCCTCTAATCAGATAAGCGAATCCTTCGTGATGCCGATGTCAGGCTAAACCACTGTATTCACTTTAGGTTAGGGTTTTGTGTAAACTAACTTTGATCAGATTCTATGTTTTGAATGAATATAAACTTGATTGAATGTCTTTAATCTTGTTTTACATTAGAATTGATTGTTTAAACAATTTATGTATTTGATTATCAAACTTTGCATGACTTTTCTGGTTGTGTTCATCACATGTAGAGTTTGCACTTATGTCATTGAACCAATAATCGTTAGTCAATGTTTATAACTGATTTTCATATTTTAAACTGGTAATTGGGTAAACCGGAGCTTAGTTGTGTCAACAATTCGGTTAGGGTATCATTTGTCCTCACAACCCAACTGTTAGGTTTGTAATTACTGAGCAATTAATCTATATGAATCTGTGATTAGTCGGTCATCACAATACCTGAACCTAAAGTGAATTATTTTCCCATAATTGTTTACAACCTTTAAGTTATAATCGTATGATATTATAAACCAACTATTATAAACCGCTTGACATCGTATGTCCACTTTAGTAAATTAAACAATAATTATGAACTCTACTTGCACTTTCCATTGACTCCCTGTGGAGGCGACCTTACTTACCTATACTAGTTATAGGTAATTAAGTCTTATAAATACTTGTTTTTGATTCGAGCACGACATCTACATCAAAATGGCGCCGTTGTCGGGGAATCAACACGCAAAGTGCTAGTTTAACTTAGTTTTTAATTTTTTTTTAATTATTTCTTCATTGATTTTACATGGGGTGTTAGTGTTTTTGTCTGTGCAGATAACTAGACAAGTTGATGCATACGCGATATTTCCATGAGAAAGAGCCGCTTCAGTTTGATCCAGATATCGAGAAAATAGAAAGGCGAAACCGAGAAGCTCAGAAACCCAAACTAAACCAAATACCTGAAGTCATAACACCAAAAGCAGAAATCGTGAGTACCCGAAACAGACGAGACCCAAATGATTTCCAACCGTATAACCAAGACCAACCAAACAACCAAGATCCATCAGCTCCTCTGTAACAACTCGGACTTTTCGGAACTTTTAAACCCGACCCGTTTCGATGTTCGGGTCATTTTATAAAGATACCGTGTTTATCGAAAAGATTAATTATTTAAATATTATTGTTTTAATATTTAATTAATAATTAAAACTATTTTGAAGCATATACAACTTATACCCTAAACTATACTTTTAACCCATTTTGTTTCCCTCTCTAATCCACAAGTCCTAAACTGCAAAATTTATTAATTATATAACCATCCAACCCATATACCCATTAATCAAGCCGTTTACCCTGATCCAAACCCACACCCAAGACCCGATTAACAAACCCGTTTACACAAATCTTTAGCTTGGACCGCAATTTACGTCATGAACATGGAAATTAGATCGTGCATATGATTAATATTACCATTTACGGATTCACCGACTCGTTGGATTAGGAAATTAGATCAAGTTTGATACAATTTTACATATTATTACTATCCGAATAGCTATATTGGGTTTATGCTATAACAATCGATGTTAATGAAATTAAATTGGGCTGTACTACCACAATCACCTCGAAATCAAAACCCCTATAATTAATTTGGGTATAATAAGCATGTGAGTCATGTTCTTGATCTTGGTCTGCCGTCCTCCTTATCGGTCAAATAACCAACGATTTAACATCGTTTAAGGTAATCTTTTATACGGTTGGGTTCGTTTTTGATTGCTTTTCAAAAGCCCTTTTGTTAATTGGATCAACAGTAAACGAATTAACGGATTGAGGAATCTGGGGTTTATGTTCATAAAGGGTGGTCGAGTCTGCTAATTATAAAGTTTTATGTCTGGTCCTTAAACAACTGATGCACCCAGCTTAGTTGGCTGGGTGTGTGTGGCTAATTCCTTGTGACGGCCAATGGCGCAGGTTCGAGTCCCGACCATGTCGATTTTAGTTTTATTTTATTTTACTTTTTTGTTTTCAAGTGGCTTATGGATCTAAAAGGGGTTTATTAGATTAATATAGTTAATTTTGAATAATTAATAACCGTTATGCTATTAAAACCGACATATTAACCAATTATTTTTCCAAACTTTAGTTAAACCATATCTCTCTGTGTGTGTGTGTATAATAGATATTTGAAATTTGTTAAAAGTTTAAAAAGGCTTTTTTTAAAATACGTAATTAGAATATATATTATACCTCATTATTTACAAAATTATTTGGTCAAGTATTTTTTTTATAAAACTTCATCTTTTGTATAAATATTATTAGTTATTATTTATTTACAATAAATATTTATAAGAATTCGTTATTAATAGTAAAAATATCTAAATATACATAAAATGTATTTTTAGCTTCATGTAATTATTTGATACAAATCCCTTTATATAATTTATCAAAAATTATAAATGTTATTTATTCAAGTATTCTACTTATAATTATGATTTTATATGATTAAAATATACTATTTAATAAAATTTATAATAAACTAAAGTAATATTTAACTTTTGTAAGATTGCACTCGATCATCAAATTCCGAACCTCTATTTAGTCTTAGACTTTTCATTCAATTCATATTTATTCCACAACTATTGTTACTTAGGATATCTCGTCGATAACATCCGAAGAGCGTAACTCTATTTTACTACCGTTCTTACCGCATTCGCTTATCTCTTGTTTATTGCTAAGGTGAGTGCCACATTCCCCCATTTTACTTCTTTTTTCACATTTTGGGGACATATGCGTAAATTGTATTTCTCATATATATACTTATACACAAAACTGCAACTATTGTCTTATGTGTTAACAACTTATACTTTACTTGTTTATGTGCTTATATGCTTTCGCATTCAGAGAGCTCCAACATAATCGCAGAATAGTATGATCACACGCCAGTCGTTATAGCCTTTATGCTTCTCGACATCTCAGTTATACTTGCTCATTTGGTTAATTTTTTATTCTCATAAGACTTGTTGCAATTACTTTTTTTATATATACTATATGTACATTTAAACTGGTGTGTTGCTCACTCAACCTTGTGTTGACAAAACTACTAAATTTTCAACGCATATGCAGGTATTCGTGTGATGTGAAGTATTTAGAAGATCACTTAAGGATGTATGCTAGAAGAAAATATTAACGAGACTATATTATTTATGATTTATATTTGTTTGATACATTATTGTTTTGTTTGAATATTGTATGGATTTTGTTTTATATGAAGTTAATTAAAAGATATTGAAACTTATATTATTGTTTGATAGTAACCTTTGAAAAACTGTGAGCAATCAGTTACGCCCCGGAATTTCCACCGTAGGTCGGGGGGGGTGACAGATTGTTATCAAAGCCGAAGGTTTAAGATAGGTCGTTAAAAATTGCCTTAGACAGTTTAGGAGCCCTATACGTGCCTATCTGTTTACCTTTATGTGTTCAATTTTAAATTATTTACAACATTCTTAGATAATTAGTTATTATTTATTGTATTGTTATGCACACACACACAAACTCCGAGGCTATGCCTCAACATTAAAAGAAAACTTTTTGAAATTAGATTGCCTTTATTTTTGGAAAATTTCTTAAGAATTCCCACCTGTTGTTTTCGCTTTACACCTTAGGGCTAGGTTATGTGGCTTGTCCCTGTAATAAATGAAAATGGAAGAGAAACTGTGAGTTGGGCCCTGGCAAAATGGTTCCAAGAACCAAAAATAAGACGTTATTCCTTACCTAGAGGATAACCTGACCACAATACTTGACCCTATGGATCCGAGCGAGACCCAAAATGCCGTATGACCGACACCCTAAGTTGTCAACCTTAACCACGCTAGTGGTTGCATCCCTATAATATTTTTAAACCAAATTCACGGTGGTTCGTGGTTAAACTCGGTTTTCTCGATTATTGTGTTCTGTTATTTTAATGGTTAGTTGGGTGAAAAATCCATGGAACCCATGGGCACTCCTACTATCCATTTCTTAACTTGTTGTCGTATTTTTGTTGGAGTAATCAACGTGGTGATACACAAGATACTCCAACTACCCAAATTTTATTTCGATAGTTCGTTATTTAGTTTGGTCGATTAAAAGGCCATGGAACGCTCATTGGGCGGACAAACTTTATTGCATTGTTAATTTTTAATTAGTTGGGACAATCAAATTGCCATGTAACGCTCATGGGCTGTCCAACTTAGTTTTTTTTATTCGTTAGTTCGTTGGGCTATTCAAATTGCCATGGAAAGCCAACATCCACAATTTATATTTTGTTAATTTATTGTAAACTTAATCAAATCTAAATTTTAAACTGACTCAACTTCTCATGTAGTTATCACACATTAATCTTATTGACTACATCATTTAATAACTATTTACGCTATGTACCCCCCTCATCTTATAAACTTTCACATTTAATCCTTACGACGCAAATCCCCTTACTTCTTAACACAACATTATTATAAGTTATCTTCATAGTTAAACATTTTACTATTCTTATGATTTCCTCAATTTATCCTTCATCTTATAAATCCTCATTTTTGTTCCCTATAGAATGTCTCATTCAAGAAACCAACGTTATCATCGACATCAATCGTTTGATTCTCACAATCACCGTATGGCTGCTTGTATCGTCAAAGAGATAGCTGCTGCGATCCCTAGGATAGTGGCCCGAATTCAGGAAGATGACAGATCCGGGCAGCTTTACCATTCCTTGCTTGATTGGTAATCTTCATGTTAGCAATGCTTTGGCCGACCTCGGTGCAAGCATTAACCTCATGCCCTATTCTGTGTTTGCCAAACTTAACGTGGGAGAGTTGCTTCCCACCTGAATGAGTATCCAGCTGGCAGACCGATACGTGAAGTTCCCAAGGGGCATTGTGGAGAACATGTTGGTGCAGGTGGACAAATTCATCTTTACGGTCGACTTTGTCATTCTCGGTATGGATGAGGATTCGAATGTTCCGCTCGTCCTCGGTCGTCCATTCTTAGCCACCGCACGCGCTCTCATTGATGTTGCCGATGGTAAATTGACTCTTCGAGTTCATGATGACACGGTCACATTCGACGTGGAGAAATCCATGAGGCATACTCAGCAGCATGATGACACTCTCTATTTCATCGACAGTTTCATGATGTACGTAGGCGACTATCTTACGAAGGTCTGCCGGAGAGACACGTCGACACCCAGATCATCGATGTGGAAAATCAGTCATTCGAGATGACAGAATTTGATTTTAAGTTGCAGGAGAAGGAGGAGCAGCAGTTTCTTGAGACAGGAGGACACGAGCCAATCATGAGTTCTCAAATCTTTTCTAATGTCCTAGCGGTTGAAGAGCGAGAGTTTCCGATTGAAAAACCATCTGTTGTGAACCCCCCATCTTTAGAGCTAAAAGATTTACCATCTCACCTTGAGTATGCGTTTTTTGGGGAGGGGTCTCAACTTCCCGTCATCATCTCTTCGAGTTTGGAGACGGAAGAGAAGGAGAAGTTGATGGTTGTTCTCAAATCTCATAAGCATGCCATGGCATGGAAGCTTATGGATATCAAAGGTATAAACCCGTCATTCTGCACACATAAAATCTTTATGGAGGACGAGTTTAAACCTGTGGTGCAGCCGCAGAGGAGGCTTAACCCGAACATGCAGGAGGTTGTCAAGAAGGAAGTTTTTAAGTTTATCGATGCTGGTCTAATTTTTCCGATCTCCTACTCTGCGTGGGTTAGCCCAGTCCTGGTGGTCCCTAAAAAGGGCGGTATGACAGTTATCACGAATGAAAAGAATGAGCTCATACCGACACGGACTGTAACAGGGTGGCGAGTTTGCATTGACTACCGCAGACTTAACGAGGCCACAAGAAAGGACCACTTCACGCTTCCATTCATCGATCATATGCCAGAGCCTTTGTCAGGACAACAGTTCTACTGTTTTCTTGACGGCTTTTCTGGTTATATCCAGATCCCCATCGCCCCGGGTGATAAGGAGAAGACCACATTTACATGTCCTTTTGGCACATTCGCGTACCGACGCATTCCATTCGGATTATGTAACGCTCCTGCTGCATTTCAGCATTGCATGGTGGCCATTTTTCATGAGTTAATCGAGGATTCCATGGAAGTCTTTATGGATGATTTTTCTGTCTTTGGGAATTCCTTCGATGACTGTTTGCGTAACTTAGATCGAGTGCTCGCTAGATGTGAAGAGACGAACCTTATGCTTAATTGGGAGAAATGTCACTTTATGGTTCGTGAGGGTATTGTTTTAGGTCATAATATTTCTAGTGCGGGGATTGAGGTAGATAGAGCTAAGTTAGACACCATTTACAAGCTTCCACCACCCACTTCCGTGAAGTCTATTCGTAGTTTTTTAGGTCATGCGGGATTCTACCGCCGATTTATTAAAGATTTCTCGAAAATCTCCCGTCATATGACCCAGGTTCTAGAGAAAGAGAGGCCGTTCGATTTTAGTGAGGAATGTTTGAGGGCCTTTGAGTTGATTAAGGAGAGGTTAGTGAGTGCTCCTATTCTCGTTGCTCCCGATTGGAATCTTCCGTTTGAGATCATGTGTGCTGCGAGCGATTTTGTTGTTGGAGCCGTGTTAGGGCAGCGTCGAGAGAAACATTTTCATCCCATCTATTATTCTAGTAATACCCTTAATAATGCTCAGGAGAATTACACCACGACAGAGAAGGAGCTTCTTGCGGTTGTTTTCGCGTGTGTAACATCCTACTTTTGGTTATAATAATAAAATAAGTTTCGTCTATTTTATAGTGGGTCGTTATCGGTTTGGATAACTACAATATGAGCTGGGCTAGTGTTAGGTTAAATGGATATGGGTTATTTATGTGCTAAAAACAGTCAATAGATATTAACTAAATTAAACAAGTAATAAAAACAAGACCTAAGACTCAACTAAACAAAACACCGGCAAGTGAACCGGTCAATTGTACTAAGCTAAGTAAGTCCGGAATATCGAACCCAAAGGACTCTCTAAATTACGTTAATTAACTAATTAGATTCGACTTACGACACGACTATTTATTATTAATGTTTTAAGGGGGATTTTTAAACTAATAATAAACTAAGATTAAACTAAGAAAGCAAATAAAGTAGTAAACGAGAAACAAGCAATTAATCACGAGATCGAAACCAATCAGAGAAGGAATCTACCTAGGTAAGAATCCCATGTATCAACAATCAACAAGCAATGGACAAATAACATGATTATGGAAACAGATTTCTAAAACATATTCATCTAAAAAAACCCTAAGGACACTTGACTGAATCAAGTGAAATCCCAAAGACTAATTATTAGATTATTAAGTAATCAGTATTATTGATTTCCGCAAAGTCATCAATTAAGGTTAATTAATAGTATCTATAGCAAGAAATCTTACAAAACACTAAACCTTAGATAACTTGATAAACTAACATGACATCATGAACATGGATCAACACAATAAGCAAGAATATTGTCACAAAATATCCTAGCATGTAATTGACCAAGACACACGAACAACTCCTCCCCTTACAACTATCGAAATTTAGCAAAACATTTAAAACCCTAACCTCAACAAGCTTCTATGATCTAATAGGCCTATTCAACCATAATAATCAAAACACCAAATAAAGATTAAACATGAACCCTAAGATCTAAAGAACACAATCAATAGAAAGCAAAATCCATGTGAAGCAATAGTTAATAATCAACCAAGATAATAAACACTTATACGCATCATGAAAGCAAAATCAAGTCTTTTACTATTAAATTAACGAAACCATAATCAAAACATTATCCAAAGCAAGAATCAAGTCTCAAACATGTTCATCGAACCTAGGTAGACATGAAGTCTAGCCTAGAATCATTATTGAATACAATTCTAAACAAGTTTTAAAAACAAAGAAGCAAGACATGATAAATAATGAACAAAGAACGAAAGTTAGAGCGATAAAACCTTTTGCAATTGATCCTCGAACACCCGGATGAAAGCTTTCTCAATCCTCCTTGGTTCCTAGCTTCAAGACTCCTTCAAACCCTTGGTTTCTGGCTCAAAATCGGCTGCAATCTTCCTTCCTTACGGCTGGGAATGTAATGATGTTTATATAAACGAGTTATCGGGCTTGGACTTTGCAAAACGTGTGAACAGTGAGCCCTAGGCGCCGCGCCTTTTGGGTGGCAAACGGATTTTTTTGTTATTTTCTTCTTATTTGTTGCTAAATCTTGATTAATCTTCTCTTGAACTCCAAGTAACGTTGAGAAACTTCTATACCTCCTTTCCCTTGATCACCAAGCCACCAACTACATGAAAATAAATCAAAACTCTTAAGTGAAGTAATCATGTAACCGTTGACGAATAAAACGAACATAAGCTTTGCATGAAATGATAGAAAGGATTAAGACTTATCATGTAAGACACCAAACGATTAAAAACATGTAAACATATAATAAACTTGACTCAAAACCTTAATTAATAAAAGATTAACAAAACTCGAACTAAAACGAACTCAAAACATTAAATAAACATAACTTTACATGGGATTCGAGATGTATAAATAGATGTATATTAGTTATGGACTTGGGTATGAAAGAATGAAGGAAAGACCATGGTCTAAGCCCATGACCCATAAATATATAAACCTTTAATACCCAATTTTCATTCATTTACACATATTCCATACACCTCTCAAACACACACTTAAGCTCTCGATCTCTCTCTCTCTAGACTCTCTCTAGCCAAAATATAGAAGAAGAAACGGATCCCGACCCAAGGTATGATAGTATTTTGTTGTATGAGCTTAAATCCGTTAGTTATGGTCACGAAACGACGAGCCGACACCGTTAAACCGTTTAAGTCACGAGATCCAGGTGGAATCGGGTATAAACCAAACCTATGATAAGCTTAGGGGTCACCCTAGCTCTGATCTGGATCGAACGGGACGAAAACCGGCGAAAAATGAGTTAGAACTCGTTTTTCCGGCGAAAACCCGATTTTCCTGCAAAGGCGGCGCCGGAATAGTGGTACGAGGATAAGGAATGTCAGGGAATGTTCTGACATTCCCTGACCTAACCCTAGTTCGCTAAGGGTAACTAACGAATTAGAAGTAATTCGCTAAGCTGATTCGTCTATGGGAATGTAACGAATTAGCTTCAGTTCATAAGGGGAAAAGATAGCGAATTACCCTTGATTCGCTATAGCTAAAAGATAACGAATTCGTTATAGTCATTCGTTAGAAAAGATAACGAATTTGATGGACCAATTCGTTACCAGGACTGGTTCGTTATGGACTGATTCGTTATAAGATCCAGTTCGCTTAATAACCAGTTCGTTAAAGGGTTCAATTAGCTGCTTGGGTCAGTTTGTTAAGAACAAAGTAACGAACCAGAAGTTTGATAGAATGACAGAACAGTCCCTGGACTTGAAAAGAATGATTTAATTACATAGAAGCCCTTGAACTTTTATCTAGCAAATTAAACAATGACCCAGCCAGGGGTTATATGGTTATATGGCTGAGTTTATAGGGTTCTTGTACAAAAACAAAGTTTAAAGATGATTACTTAGGGTTATATGGCTGAGTTTATGGATGTTTTTGATGCTTAGCAGCTGCACAAGAGTCTCCTTGGTGTTCCTCTTCCTCTCCAGCTGTCACAACAGCCACAGCCGCCAAAGATTCTTCTTTTTCTTTCCCTTTTTGCCTGCTGCAGATCGGAACTCTTGAAAGAGTTAGGGTTCTTTTTGATTTCGGGTTTCTTGGCTGGATAATGGCTGAAAACTCAATTAATTATCTTAATATAATATTATACAAGGCTTCTAACTTGTGGGCTTGGGTTGGGCCTTGAGTTGTAGCTTTAAAACTTGACCAACAAGGCCTCTAGAATCTTCCAAATTAACTCTTTTTTCACCATCTTTCATAAACCTACAATTAACATTTAAACTTTGTAAATTATTGCACTTAACCCCCAATACTTTCATAAAATAAACAATTAAGCATAAAACCATGATAAAATCATAAGGAAAGTAAGTGTGTTTTACTACACATCAACATGAGTTCCCTGTTACGTTGTATGTCATGACCTTAGGAGGGTTCGATGTAGTTCTAGGAATGGATTAGTTGTCCGAGTATGAAGCTCAGACAGTATGTAAGAGTAGGATAATAAAGATAAAGACCTTGGATGGCAGTGCGGTGACGGTTTATGGTGATAAGGAAAGTTCAGGGCTTAACGTCATTTCGATGATAAAAGCCGAAGGGTTATTAAGACGAGGGTGTGATGCCTACCTGGCGTATGTTGTCAACGCTACGGCCAAGACAAAAGAAATGAAAGATGTTCCTATAGTGCGCGATTACCCAGAAGTATTTCCTGAGGATCTTCCGGGGTTGCCACCGGAGCGAGAGATAGAATTCCAGATAGACTTAGTACCAGGAGCCCAGCACGTCGCGAAAGTGCCTTACCGTCTAGCGCCGTCTGAGATGAAAGAATTGATGTCCCAACTGCAAGAACTCCTCGAAAAAGGTTTCATAATACCAAGTGTTTCTCCTTCGGGCGCGCCAGTGTTGTTCGTGAAGAAGAAATATGGAAGTATGAGGATGTGCATAGACTATCGCGAGTTGAACAAGCTTACGGTAAAGAATAGATATCCTTTGCCAAGGATTAATGATCTGTTTGACCAACTGCAATGTTCAAGTTGGTTCTCACGAATAGATCTCAGATCAGGCTATCATCAGTTGAAAGTGAAAGAGGCAGACATCCCAAAAACAGCGTTTCGAACGCGGTATGGACACTACGAGTTCCTCGTAATGTCATTCGGTCTAAGAATGCTCCCACAGCATTTATGGATATGATGAATAGGATGTGTCGGCCAATGTTGGATAAGTCGGTTATTGTCTTCATCGACGATATATTGATTTATTCCAAAAGCGAGTCTGATCATGCTGAGCATCTGCGAGAAGTATTGGAGACTCTGAAGAAAGAGAAGTTGTATGCTAAGTTTTCGAAATGCGCGTTCTGGTTGTGAGAAGTGCAATTTCTAGGTCACGTGATTAATCATGAAGGGATTACCGTGGACCCAGGTAAGATTGAAGCGATAACTAATTGGAAAACTCCACAGAATCCGACTGATATACGAAGCTTCTTAGGGTTAGCTGGCTACTATAGAAGATTCATCGAAGGTTTCTCCAAGATAGCCGCACCGTTGACCGGCATGACCCGAAAGTCGATAGTATTCAGTTGGGGTAAGTTTCAAGAAGAAGCTTTTCAGGAGTTAAAGAAGAGACTCACGCAAGCTCCAATCCTTGCTTTACCCGATGGTGACGAGGATTTGGTTGTTTGTACTGATGCTTCGCATCGTGGGTTAGGTTGCGTGTTGATGCAACGAGGAAAGGTGATAGCTTACGCGTCTAAACAGTTGAAAGTCCATGAGAGTACTTATGCCACGCATGATTTGGAGCTAGCAGCTGTAGTGCATGCTCTCAAGATATGGAGGCACTATCTGTATGGTACTAAGTGTACCATTTTCACAGATCATAAGAGTTTAAAGTACTTCTTCGAGCAGAAAGAATTGAACATGAGACAGAGAAGATGGTTGGAGTTGATAAAGGATTACGACTACGATGTTAAGTACTACCCTGGTAAAGCTAACGTGGTTGCTGATGCGCTGAGCCGTAAGAATGAGGAAGTCATTGCAACAGTAAAGTCATATCAGCTAATTATGAACTCAAGCTTATTTGAAGAAATCATCAAGGTGCAGTCTGAAGTGCTGGTAGATGAAGGGCTAGTAAAGAAAGAAAGGATTTTTGGTCAGCAAGAAGAGTTGATGGAAAACTCGCATGGTGTTAAGACTAGGTTTGACCGTATGTGGATCCCACACCATGGAGATCTCAGAGGTCGAATCTTAGATGAAGCTCATAAGTCAAGATATTCGATTCATCCAGGAGCTACGAAAATGTACCAAGATTTGAAAAGAGACTATTGGTGGCCTGGAATGAAGAAGGATGTGGTAGATTATGTCAGTAGGTGCTTAACTTATTTACAAGTCAAGGCAGACCATCAGAAGCCTTATGGGAAGATGCAACCTTTAGAGATATCAGAATGGAAATGGGAACACATCACCATGGATTTCATAACTAAGCTACCTCGTACAGCTAAGCATCATGATACCATCAGGGTTATTGTGGATCGCTTGACCAGGAGTGCTCACTTTCTGCCTATACGAGAGGCTATCTCGTCAGAAACATTAGCAAACTTGTTCATTAAAGAGGTTGTATCTAAGCATGGAGTACCGTTATCTATTGTGTCTAATAGAGATACTCGTTTTACTTCGAGGTTTTGGAAGAAGTTCCATGAAGCCATGGGAACGAGATTGAACATTAGTACGGTGTATCATCCTCAAACAAATGGACAGTCTGAAAGGACGATCCAAACCCTTGAGGATATGCTACGTGCTTGTGTTTTAGACTTTGGAGGAAGTTGGGATGACCATCTGCATCTGGCAGAGTTCTCTTATAACAACAGCTACCATTCAAGTATCAGCATGCCACCGTTCGAGATGTTGTATGGAAGACGCTGTAGAACTTCGGTATGTTAGGAAGAGATTGGTCAAAAGGAGATAGGAAGTTTGGAAGTTGTTCAAGAAACTTCTTCAAAGTTTGATCAGATTAAGGCAAGAATGAAAGCTGCTCAAGACAGACAGAAGTCGTATGCTGATAAGCGGAGACGACCGATTGAATTTAACGTTGGTGACAATGTGATGCTCAAGGTCTCGCCTTGGAAAGGAATTATTCGTTTTAGGAAGAGGGGAGAATTGAGTCCGAGGTACATTGGACCGTTTAATATTTCAGATCGAGTAGGTGAAGTGGCTTACAAGTTAGATTTTCCAGAAGAGTTAGAAGGAATTCACTCAACATTTCATGTTTCTCATCTGAGAAAATGTCTGGCTGACAACACGTCGCACGTGCCATTAATGGACATTGAGGTTGATGAACAGTTGAAATACATTGAGCAACCAACCGAGGTAGTTGACCGCAAGGAAAAGCAGCTTCGTCATAAAGTTATCCCACTAGTGAAAGTGATATGGAAGCATCGTAAGGGATCGGATGCTACATGGGAAGTTGAAGAAGAAATGCGCAAATTTTATCCAAATTTGTTTATGTAATAGTTAGGTTTCGGGGACGAAACCCTTTTTAAGGAGGGAAGACTTGTAACATCCTACTTTTGGTTATAATAATAAAATAAGTTTCGTCTATTTTATAGTGGGTCTTTATCGGTTTAGATAACTAGAATATGAGCTGGGCTAGTGTTGGGTTAAATGGATATGGGTTATGGACTTGGGTATGAAAGAAAGAAGGAAAGACCATGGGCTAAGCCCATGATCCATAAATATATAAACCTTTAATACCCAATTTTCATTCATTTACACATATTCCATACACCTCTCAAACACACTTAAGCTCTCTCTCTCTCTCTAGCCTCTCTCTAGCCGAAATATAGAAGAAGAAACGGATCCCGACCAAAGGTATGATAGTATTTTGTTGTATGACCTTAAATCCGTTAGTTATGGTCACGAAACGACGAGCCGACACCGTTAAACCGTTTAAGTCATGAGATCCGGGTGGAATCGGGTAGAAACCAAACCTATGATGAGCTTAGGGGTCACCCTAGCTCAGATCTGGATCGAACGAGACGAAAACTGACGAAAAATGAGTTAGAACTCGTTTTTCCGGCGAAAACCCGATTTTCCGGCAAAGGCGGCGCCGGAATAGTGGTAGAGGATAAGGAATGTCAAGGAATGTTCTGACATTCCCTGACCTAACCCTAGTTCTCTAAGGGTAACTAACGAATTAGAAGTAATTCGCTAAGCAGATTCGTCTGTGGGAATGTAACGAACTAGCTTCAGTTCGTTAGGGGAAAAGATAGCGGATTACCCTTGATTCGCTATAGCTAAAAGATAACGAATTCGTTATAGTCATTCGTTAGAAAAGATAACGAATTGGATGGACCAATTCGTTACCAGGACTGGTTCGTTATGGACTGATTCGTTATAAGATCCAGTTCGCTTAATAACCAGTTCGCTAAAGGGTTTAATTCGCTGCTTGGATCAGTTCGTTAAGAACCAAGTAACGAACCAGAAGTTTGATAGAATGACAGAACAGTCCCTGGACTTGAAAAGAATGATTTAATTACAAAGAAGCCCTTGAAGTTTTATCTAGCAAATTAAATAATGACCCAGCCAGGGGCTCTATCCCTTGCAACCCGCTAGGGGCTGCCGCCCCTAGAACCCCGCTGCCAGAGGCGCTGCCCCCGGACCCCCGTTCGTTGAGGGTAATAACTAAACTAGAAAGACGATATGTGTAGTGATAGTTTATTGATACGTATAATTGTTATCCAGTTAGTCGTGCACAGCTCAAGAAGGGAATAACCGTAAACGGTGAACGCAACCGCATTGAGGTGAGTTTCTAGCCCCACTTCCTTGTTATGTTTTCTGGGCTGTGTGCATACTCGATGTGATAGTCAATACACTTACCTTAGGTGGTAAGTGTATGCCTTTTATGATTTATGTATGACGATTGCTTGACGGTGCGTGAACGATCTTCGGATATTGCATGTGTCGTCAAGTGTTCGTTAAAGGTATGATTGATATGTATGATGTATGAATGACGCATGTATGAATATGTATGATGTATGAACAATATATGTATGAAATTTTGATTGTACGTGAACGCTCTTCGGAGATTGCACATATCGTCAAGGAAAGTATGTAAATGATAGGTATGTTATAGTAGCGCGAATGTAGGGAACCGACCCTAATAATGTCGGCGAATGAAGGGAACCGACCCTAATAGTATCGGCGAATGTAGGGAACCGACCCTAATAATATCGGCGAGCGTTGGGAACCAGCCCTAATAATATCGGCAAAGGTTATAGGGCGGAATGCTCTTTAAAACGTATACGTATGAATGAAAGTATGTAAGAAAGTACGAAAGAAATACGTATGTAAGTAAGTGTGTAAGAAGATATGAAGGTATGTACCTCCGTGTGCATATGCTAGTATGTGAATGTATTGTATGTTGTATGATCGCGAGGAGGAGGCGATCTACCTTGATCCGCCTGGAGAGTAGAGAAGGAGACCACACTCGGGACTTTGCCCGAGTTGTATAGTTTGTACAAAACATAGTTGCATTTTTTTTCTTTTATTTTTATTTTTTATTCTGCTTTATTTTATTTTTCTTTGAGTCTATTTTAGTCCTTAGAGTCTGTTTGATGTCTGCTTTAGGTTGTTTTGAGTTTTATTTTGCAGGATTGGATTTTCTCGTTCGTACACAATCTCCATTCGGACGAGGATTTTTCTGAGCCTATCATATTGTAGAGGACACCCGGAAGTTGCGGCCGCGAATGAAATGCTATACGGTCGCCTTGGAATGAGACTTGTGAAGATAACTACAATTTTACCAGGGGAGTCTGTAACAATTTATTGTTTTATTTGCCTTAAATTTTGATTCTTCTTTATTTTCTGTCTTTTTCTATTCCTACATTGGGGACAATGTAGATTTTAAGTGTGGGGATGGGAACTGACGTTTTCTTTTGGTTAAAAAAAAGTTTTAAAAAAATAAAAAAAATAAAAAAAACAGTTTAACATTTTATTAAAAAAAGAGAAAAAAGGAAAATAATATAAAATAATAATAAAAAAAGTTAAAAAAAATGTCCCGAAGTTTTAATGAATTTTTTTTCAAATAATGGAAAATGATAGAAAAATTTGAGATTGGTTTTTAAAACTACTATTATATAAGAGATTAAATAAAAGATAACGTACTAAACATGGGATGTGTCGGTAGGCCCAACTAACTTTGATAGTCCTCTTTAGCAAGTTTTATATATCTGATAATTTGAAAAACGGTGAAACCGAATTTCGATGCTTAGTGAGGATTACCATAATCTAAAAACTTTGAGATGGTTATACTTAGATGCACTCAAAACCAGCACACACCACCACATGTCCATCTTTTTACGAGCTTATAAATAGTTATATACTTTAGGGTGATATAAAAAAAAAGAAAAAAAAAAAGAAAAAAAAGAGAAAAAAAAAAGTAGTATGTTTTGAAAGTTTGTTATGAAAGTTATGTATTGTATTATCAAAAGTTGTTCAAGAAAAGAAAAATGCTTGTGAAGAGAGTTTTGTATTATAAAGTGCCAAATGAGCATTCTTTAAAGTTAGTAAAAGAGGCCAAAGTTGCACATACTAGACGGGACTTAGAGTTTACGTGTTACCTTGGGGATGGTGACTCTGAGGATACACTATTGGGGCTCGAAGGTTCTTAGTCAATAAATATCAAATTAGGATTTATAGGACAAAGAACAATAATATTTAGGAATAGCTCGTACGACCTCCAGATGACCATTCATCCATCAAAATTTCATTGGGTGCATCTAATTAGTATCATCAACGAGTCCTTGGCTTATGGTGATTTGTCAAACCAGTCTGCTTTGACTCTAGTTTTTCTAGCTCTCTTTGTCTGAGATGGGGTAGGTGTAGCCGTGGTTTTTGAACTTAAAACGCTTAATGCAATTGGGGGCTTGATAGGCTGGTGGTTGGGTTTAAGTGGACAACAATATCGGCAATCGCGGTTTTTGCGTTTATCTGTACTTAAAAGATAACCTATATATTTTGAAAACTAGTCTTGAATTCTGATTCCATTGCAATATATATATTTTTCAGGGACGGAAAAGATTTAAGGGTGGGGTTGTTTGATATAGGCTAAATTATACATAAATATTATAGATATTTCCTACATTTTAAATAGCTTTTGACGTTGTTTTTATTTAATATTACTCTCAATTGACACATATTTAAAGTTTAAAGATTTCATAAGGCAACGAGTTTAAAACTAAATAAGTGTTTGTGTGAATGCAGAGAAAAATCCCGAAGTCTTGGACATCAAATCTTAGAAGACATATGAGCCGGGCTCACAAGAAGATCAAAGAAATAAATTAACAATGGCCATGGATCAATAAAAAGAATGGAGTTATGTGGGCTTTAATATTTGTTGAAGCTAAAAAAAACCCTACAATATATTATTATATAAAGGGAAGTCAAAAAAAATTAATTCGAGAGGCTTGATTGAAATAAAGGCAGACGAAAGAAAGAATAATAATATATATTATATTGGGGGTGGTGAGCAGAACATAAGGAGAAACAAAAAAAAAAGGGTTTTCGTTTTGGTTTTGGGTGAGGAAGTGCATCTCACAGTGAAGACAAAGGAAAGAAAGAAGAATATTATTATTATCTTTTGAGTATACTGTGCGCAATTCGTGAAGCCGAAGGACATATTATTATTACTTTTTGTTGTGTAAGGCTCCAATCTATCTTTTATTTATTTATTTTTTAATGAACAATAACGTTTATATTATGTTTGTTTCGTACTCTATTATGAGTGGCTAAACATTTATACTGCCTAGGTTTTGGTTGATTACTATGTTAGTTTAATGGTTTGATGAACTAGTTATTTGACTTTGGTTGATTTAATATTGTGGTAAAGTTTTTAATTGGTTTGGTCATGATATTGTTGCGTAATAGAATCTAGTTTATTACTTCAATATTTATTCCACTTGTGTTTAATAGTTTTTTGGAGATTGTTAGGCGTTTGATTAGGTTGTCTACTTTGTGTTTTCAACTTGTTTGCGGTTTATGGTCGAAAAAATCGTAGGAATAAGTATTGAAAGTGGTTTAGATTTTATTGTTCTTTCACTAGAGAGGCCGGGAGGTAATTTAGTGTTGTGTCATCTTTGTCTTTTGCGGGTTTGGGTAATAATTTCACGGGAGTGAGTTATCCTAGGTTCCTTAGATTATTGTGATACAAGTTTTGTTCAAGCTAATTAAAAATACCCACTTTATATTAATATATACTGTATCCGGAGAGGCCGGGAGGTGATTTGGGTTGTGGGGTACCATAGTGTTATTAGGTAAGGTGAGACTGGGAGGTGATCCAACCCTTTAACAATTGAGCTTCACATGTCATTAAAGTTCTAGGGTGTCGTTGGTGAATCCGGGAGGCGATCTAGCGTATTTTAGTGGTCTTTAGTGTCATATTTTTTTAAGGTATTGTTTTTCAACCAAGTCAAGTTCGTTAGCTATTAAGTTTAACTAGTAGGATTCCATTACCTAGGTAGTCGTTTCTCACATTTGTTTTAAAACCCAATTTTTATAAAGTTTTATTTTTAGTTTAAATTTTAATTAGTTAAGTTTTATTAGTTTAATTAATATAAAAAATTCTAAAAAAATTAAAAGAAAGTCTAGGTTAGTAATCTTTTAGGTTTAAAAATTAGAGTTTACTTATAGTGTGCTAGGTTCGATATCCGTTCTTACTTGCTAACTACATTGCGACAGGTACACTTGCCGATTGTGTGTTTTTTTAGGTGAATTCGGTTAAACTTGGTTTTTTATATTATATACGTTTTTCACACTTCAAGTTTTTGGCGCCGTTGCCGGGGATATTGGCAAATTCTTTGTTTAAACCGAGTTGATTATCTAATCTGTTTATCTGTTTATTTGATTTTTAGTTGTTATTTTTTCTTTAGGTGCCTTTACTTGCTATTTGTGCCTTTAGGTTTAGTTTCTCCTCTTGTTACCAGATTCCCTAATCATCTCAAGATTGAAACATTGCATGACAACTTTGTGTGAGCCTCAATCATATTCCCTGTTGAATTTAGATTAAACATTTGTTGTATTCACATAAAGCCTACTGTTTTCAGACACGCTGTTGATGCATTCCCGGGTTATAAGTACCTAGGTTCACGTGTACGAGTAGATGGAACCGTTGGAGAGTGAGTGTACCGTACTCTTTATTAATTATATGCATATACTTCTGGTATTGGTGGTTAAAGTAGCTATTAAGTATTAAAAACTTGTGCCTGAAGGGACAAGTGGATGGCATATGGAGAAACAGCCGCAGCTCGATCTGCAATAGGATCTGGTCTCCTGTATCATGGATTATCAAAAGTATGTACATTTGTTTATTTTTCTAAATTTACTTGTTCTCATATATACTGAGGGGTTGTTTTGGAGCAGGGAGCACGTGTAGGACTTTATTTATAAACAGACCCGAGTGGCTGGCTGTTGATCACGCATGTTCAGCATATTCATATGTTTCGGTGCCTTTATATGAAACTCTTGGTGTGTAAGTGTGCTTTGGTAAATAAATATCAAATTAAATGTAAATTGTTTAATACTCCTGCTTTATGTAGGTCCTGATGCTGTCAAGTATATCATAAATCATGCTGATGTGCAGGCCGTTTTTTGTGTGCCAAATACATTGAATGTTGTAAGTTAGATTTATATCCAAGATCACATTTGTATGAATCTTTTTTCCTTGAAGAATTGAGTTTTTTATTAACTTGCTGTTGTTGAGCTTCTTATATGAAATTAGTAATGTACGCATAATAGTGGTATGTTTTCTAAATCAATCATTTGTTGATATAAATGTCACTTTGCTATTTAATAATATTAAGTTATGATATCCATGTGGCAGGTAGTTGGAGGACTGATGAACACCTTCCATCACTATTGTAACCATTTTGTACCCTATTTATGTGAATTTGGGTTGAAAGATATTCTTGATTTCAGAAAGACAATGAGATGTTAGGAGCTTTGAATCTGAATTTGAGTTCTAAACAGGAAGCAGGGGCTATAAAAGATTTCTTGCTTTGGTGCGCACGCCAACTGTTTGTTGAAATGCAACTTTAATGTATGCACGACAAATTTCTCTTTGTCCGCCCCTGAAATCGAATGTCGTCTATTTCCTTGTTCGAATTCGGTTATGGATGCATATAGGTTGTTTGACTATGTTTTAAGTATATGTATTGTGTATTTAAGACTGCATATTTTGTATCTTAAGGTATTCTTATTACTCTTGTTTTGAGCATAATAATAAGTTTTGTATGCTCAGATTGATTGTGATGAGAAGCTGTTGATAAAAAGCAATCCTCTACTACAAACGAAAAGTAATTTTCTTTTTATGTTTTCACTTTTTTCGTGTAAAATTAATTTTTATTTTGCAAGATTTGTGATTATATCTTACAAAATTTTGATATCATTTATGATAGTAGTGATGGCATTTATTTTTCCAAGACGGGGAAGCTCTATATCCATTTGGAAAATGGCTAAATTCGGCCAGTTCAACAAATTTTACCACTATATTTGATGAATTGTATCAGAAACATATCGAAAATTAAGTTTATGCCATTAATGATGAAAAATGCAGGAATCAACTTAAATAGATCCTAACGGGATTTTTGGTGATGGTGTCACATTTACAGTTGATAATTTATTCAAGTATGTTGTGACATGATTGCAGTTGCTAGATACATCAATGCCACAAAAAATTGGCTAAATCATCATTATGAACTGATCCAATGTAAGTCCACCATTTTCAGTAGTTAGATTAATAGTGTAAAGTACATGGACTAATATTTATGATTTTGAATTTATGATCTGCTATGGTTAGTGAAACTGATTATTGGAAATAGTAGAAATTAGACCAAACTTGTGTGAGGTAAATGTTCAAGTATCAATAAAAATAGATGAAAATTTGGTGAGACCATATGGGTTATTTTCCACAATTCAAAATTGTATTGGTGCATCCATCGCATAGCGTTGTCCATTCATCTCGCGGTATGTATTTGTTAAGCTTGGGATACGAGTAATTTTATTAACATGGAACTAGATGCTTATACATGGATGGTTTATTTGTAGGTAGTTCGTGAGGATTGAGGATGCAGGATGACTCGGGATTTTATGGTGCTTGTTTCTTTTATTTCTTTTAATTTCTTTGTTGAATGTTACAAGAGTTTATGTTGGATAATGTTATAACTTATTTATGTTTAGTGTTTTTGTTATGAATAAGCTTATTTAATATAATGAAGTTTTATTTCTTTCAACAGTGATGTTATATAGACATATTATGAGACTATAAAATTTAATTTCATAATCTTGTTTGGGATATTAGGACTCTTTTCTTGGTAGTATAATATTCCATCATAAGGATCATATAAATTAATTTTTAAGGACGTTTGTATGTGTATCAAAAGCTTACAATTAGGTAAGCACATGTCAGAACACTGTAAAAGTGTCCAGATATGTTTTTATTAAGACCCTTTTTGAGTTGTTAATGAATATCTTATGCGACCATAAAATTGGTTTAATAATCTTATTTGGGATATCAGGACATTTTTCTTGGTACTAAAGTACCTATATTTTTACATCATAAGTGTCCTATAAATTAATTTTTAAGGACGCTTGTATGTGTATCAAAATATTAAAAGTAGGTAAGTACATGTTAAAACATTGTAAAAGTGTCCTAATATGTTTTTATTAGGACACTTTTGGGTTGTTAATGGATATTATGCGACCATAAAATTGGTTTCATAATCTTATTTGGGATATTAGGACGTTTTTTGAGTTCCGAGACTTATTACGACCCCTTTACATGAAACGCTATTCTCGTTGGTCCTATTAAATGAAAGGTCCTATAAAATAGCATTTTAGGACGCTTTTGTGCGTACTAAAAAGCCTTTTTTGTTGTAGTGCTCGTTAAGTCTGGTCATTAAACCCATCAGTGTGCCCTTCACGAGAGGGGCAATTTTGTTCCTTCCTTTTTCCCCGAATACTCCCCAACCCCTCACGTGAGGGGGCTTGCGAATTAGAACTGAGGTTTATTTTTTATTTTTTTGGGGGGTGGGGGGATAACAAAACTGGTCGTCACGTGAGAGACACACAAATGGGTTAACAACCAGACTTAACGAGGTTAATGAATCCAGGTTTAATTGCCACAAATCCGTAAAGCGGAACGTAAGAATCGTTCTATTATCACTCTCACTCGCACTCTCACTCTCACTACCCATTCTTCAGTCCTTTCGAAATTTTGGCATCATGCATTGGAGATGGCCACCCCTACATCCCTTATTTATAAAGGTTCCATGCACGCCCGTCTCCGTACTTTGGGTTGTTTATGCTTCACGTTACACCCCTCCCAATAAACTTGAGAATCGTTCTTTTCTGTGAGTATTCCTTAGCTACCACTCTAATATCTTACACGAATAAAATTATTATAAACACACACACACAATTAATCAAATATACTTTTGATGGCTTTCTACCTCAGTGATCATAAACAATAGTCTCAATGGACAGTTTTCAACTGTTACATTGTTACCAAAACACACACACAAACACACATTATGGTCTCAATGAAGGATTAAAAGCCGATCATACAGTTTAAAGTGTAGATTGGTTAATCGATTGCGTATCAGAAACATAATTAAACTATCAAGTTTTAAAGTTAAAAACCCGCAGCAGCCACCTAAGCCGGTGTAAACCAACCAACATAGTGAAAATCGGAATTTCCATATTGATTGTAATCAGGTTCTTTGGGTGAGCCCGCTTCCTGCAATTCCAACACATATACCAAACCATTTTGCTACCATACACAATTATAATAAGTTATAAATGGGTTAACCTGGTCGTGAACGATTCATGTTATACAATATATACTTTTTAGTTTAATTTTAAAGGGTCAACCTGTTCTATAAAAGAAGGTTAAACGAATATAACCGAACATGAATAAACATGTTAGAAATAACAATCAACTTAGAAAATGAGGCACAAATAATGAGCCATTTAAATTCCCAAGTCAAACAGAAGCTGGTGAACTAGTAAGCTTACAGAAAATAGTAAGTTCAGATCATCCAAAATTTCCAATTAAGATCCTATGAACAATTTTAAACACTTTATAAAATATAGTCCAAAGTAGCGGGAAGGAGAAACGGAGACCGCCCATAACCGTTGCACATTCAAAATAACATTAAACTTCCTTGTAGCTCTCAACACATCATTATATGTCAAAATTTTGACAGATCAAAGCTTCAAAGGCATGGCAGAACCCACATATTAGTATATAAACTAAACTTATTAATAATTATATTAAGTATAGGGGTCTGTTTGTAATTATTGTATTTACTAGGGTTAATATGTAATTATTTAGTCTATAAATAGGGAATGATGTCAGACAAATTACGAAATATAATCGAATGTTCAGTATTTGTTATTCAAGAATTCACTTTTGTATCATCATCTTGTTTTATTCTATTCAATTGAATCGTTAATTATGTGTAATTGATCTCTGATTACCAACAGTGGCATCAGAGCCAAGGTTTGAGAAGCCTGTGATAATCGATCTGAAGCATCAATCGATTTGGGAATTCAGAGTTTATAATCGATCAATTGGAATTAATCTGTGTGATTAATTGAATCTGATCAAGGGTTGTAGACAATTGTTTCAATTGAATCGATTCTGTTAAGAGGCTGCGATGTTTAAATCAATCAGACCAGAATCAATCTGAAATTGGTTAAGAATTTGATCAATTGGGTTATAGTTTTCCAACAGAAATTAACTTGAGAAGCCCTGTAATTGTCGGTCAATTAAGGACATTTGATTAAGAAATTGATATCCAAGAAAAAAAAAAGAAAGAAAAGCAATCTGATTGAAGAAATTATTTGATAATTTAAATCAGAATTGAATCAGAATTTGTTTCTATAAATAGAAATCAATTTGCATTTGCTTGCGTACCAGAGTGGGTAATCTGGTTTCTATTTGTGAAAAGTCCATATTCTGTTGGATATCATCACAAGTACAAATCAGATTGTATTGGGTTTTTAATCCAATCACAAAATCAAAAGATTTTGTGGGATCATTTATAAACAACACTATTTTGCTGAAATACGGATTTTGTTTTTGGTTGAAACAAGTCCAGTTCATTTTGGTTATTTAATAGTTGGTTTTAAAAAAACCCAAGTACTGTTAAAAACGCTGGTTTTGTTTCACTTTGTGACCGATAAACCCGTATACCGTTTGTGTTTTGAATAGTCGGCTTAGGCAACGGATAAACCCGTGTACTATTGTTGGTTGAGACAAACAGTTGGTTTTGGCTTGCCTTGTTAAACCCGTGTACTATTCTCGGTTTAAAAAAACGGTTGTTTTTAGTGTTTAGAATAGTCTGCTTAGGCAACGGATAAACGCGAGTACTGTTGTTGGTTGAGACAAACAGTTGGTTTTGGCTTGCCTTGGTAAACCCGTGAACTATTCTTGGTAGAAAATGGTTTGGTTTTGATTTACATTGTGATTGGAAAACCCGAGTACCGTTGTTATTGAAATAGTTGGTTTCAAAAAACCCGTTCACTATTTCTGGGATTAACAGTTGGTTTTTTATAATCCGAAACTATTTAGATTAAAGTTGACAACAATTTTTTCTAAATTTGTAATAGTCAATTTATCAAGATTGGGAAAAAGAAAACTCGTAAAATGGTCGAGTCCAAGGATAAAGAAGTTGTGACTTCAAAGGAAGGAGGGACATCAATGAGCTTTCAATTCCCTGTGTTAAACTCCACAAATTACACCATTTGGGCTATAAAGATCAGATCGATCTTTAACATCCATGGAATTTGGGAAGCCATCGAACCAAAAGAGGGCAACGAAGTTGATGAGAAAAAAGATAATACTGCAATTGCATTACTATTCCAAGCGATTCCAGAAAACATGGTATTGCAAATTGCTAATTTTACTTCAGCCAAAGAAATTTGGGACGCATTAAAGGTTCGACATGTTGGAGTTGACATAGTTAAAGAAGCACGTTTAGAAACACTCGAGTCAGATTTTGAGTCTCTAAAAACGGGTGTTGACGAGTCGCTTGATGTGTATGCCGGGAAAATAAGTGAGATTGCATCACAAGCAAGCAATCTTGGACATACTATGAATGACAAGAAACTGGTCCGAAAGCTACTAAGTTCCGTGCCAGAAAAATTCATACAGATTGTTGTTGCGATCGAGCAGTTTGTGGATCTTGGTGCAATGCCATTCCAAGAAGCCATTGGAAGGTTAAAGGCTTTCGAGGAACGCACCAAGAAGAAAAACAAGGAGGTATACATGCATGACAGACTTCTGTTCACTAAAGAAGAAGGAAAAGAGAAAGTAAAGGAACAAAAATATGAACATTGCGGTCATGAAAGTTCAAAGCAAGGAAACAAAGAGCATGGTCGAGGAAGGTATGGGAAGACTTGGAAGAATAAACAAGGAAATCAAGCACAACAGGACAAGGATCACATAAAATGTTTCAAGTGTAATGAACGTGGGCATTTCAGGCATGAATGTCCAAACTGGAAAAGAAGGGAGGAGGCAAACTTGATCCGGGATGAAGATGACGAACCAACGCTACTGTGATGGCAACCGGATCTTGAAGAAACGAAGACCTAATTTAAACTAAGTTTAATTTAAGGGGGAGTATTAGTATATAAACTAAACTTATTAATATTTATATTAAGTATAGGGGTCTGTTTGTAATTATTGTATTTACCAAGGTTAATATGTAATTATTTAGTCTATAAATAGGGAATGATGTCAGACAAATTACGAAGTATAATCGAATGTTCAGTATTTGTTATTCAAGAATTCACTTTTGTATCATCATCTTGGTTTATTCTATTCAATTGAATCGTCAATTATGTGTAATTGATCTCTGATTACCGACACAACATTCCTGGAAGCAATCACATTCCAGATATTATTAGGTACAGAAGTACCTTCACTTGATGATGCAATCAAACCGTCTCGTTTATCAGCCTGAATCACTGCAATGTTCCCATTTGCATCTCTTTAGCGATGACATGAAACTTCCCAACCAAACCCGCAAGTAGACATGCCGAATATGACTCAGGAAAGTTGCATGTAGATACATTTCCTTCACTCCAAGACTCATCACAATTTTTATAAACATTAATTTTAGCTCGTTTTGCAGACGTAGAATGACACAATGCGAACATATCACCATCAACTATCACACTCCGTGAGGTATCCACATGCATAACGAGTCTACCCTCACCGATACCCGTCGGCATATCCGCCCCATGAATTTGTTTCAGGATCATAAACTTCACCACCAGCATCAAGGAAAAAGGTTGAATGATAAAGAGCTTGAGGAACATATACTTTCCCTTTGTAACATGCCAATCCTGTTGCAATCGGTTTAGGTAATTCTATGAACTCTTCACTTGATGCTTTTGCGTTTGAAAACGGCATGCTTGGTATTTCTGATCATAACCCTGTTTGTTGATCGAAAACCTCGGCCGAATGTATTGGTATTAAATTTAAAACGCCATGGTCATGAGCTCTACCAACAGACATGGGATTTGCTTCACTCCAATAATTTGAAATCGGGTCATATTTCCAGAAAAGGGCCACAGAAGAAATGGTAGACCACCCTCCTAACATGTAGAGGCAACCATCAACAGCTGCAGTAGAACAACCACACAACAGGGTTTGATCGATCGAGTGATTCCCAAATAAGCGAATTTATTATATTCCACTTCCGAGACCAGGGCGCGTCTTCCCTTTCACACGCACTAAGAATAGGTGGCAATTTCAGCCAAGTTTTAGAAACCGGGTCCAACACGTGCCAGAAATCTACATCTCCACGTTTACCTTGATTCGTCAAGATGTAGAGCCATTCCTCAGTGGTGCCGAGTTTTTTCCTGATTTCATAAAGTTCCACTGAGGCTTATCGTCCCATAAGCTTGATGATGATGATGGTTTAGTGGGGTGAATGAGCCTCCCATGAAGATAGTCAGTCAGTCCTATATGAAGTTTATGAAAATGAAGAAATTAAAAACTAAAATTAATAGTAGGATTAATTAACATACTTCCAAATAAAAAATATTGAGTTTGCAAGTAAAAACCCAATGAGATATGATGTACTTGAATCTTTCCAGACACATCATGAGTTTGCAGCTAGCTAGGATTAAGATGAGCTAAGCTCAATAAACAATTTCACATAAAGAAAGTAAACAAATTATATCAAAAACTAATTACTTGAAGCATCACAGACATAAAACCAAGACATTATGAACATGCAGTAAGATTAACATAAGTCCAAATCATCTTAAAACCTAGGAATTTGACAAGATAGATATATGTATAGCGGCTGAAATTAACATTCAACAACAACATTGCGTAATCAACAATTACCTGGATGGATTATGAGAGAAGAGTTGTGGTTTTCATGAAAAAGCGAATTTAGGGATACTGGTTCACTTTGCCTTTCCTGATGTTAAAACTTCTTCCTCACTTATACACTTGGAATCGTATTGAAAATGATTAAAAATAGGCTAAATGACCAAAATAACCTTTTATTACCAACCAATTATTTTACCACCCTCTTAAACTAAAAAGACAAAATAGCAAAGCTAGTCTTTTATGTTTAAACGTTTTCCAATGAACGTCTTTTAGCAAATAAATGACGGAAAACATACTTCATGTTCCAAATCTTTTTCTGGTCCTAACCTAGTAAATCCAACGTCCAAGTAAGGTTGCCGGCTCCGGGACCTTACAAGTCACCGGCCATGTTCAAAAGCATCAGTGTCTTGTTTAAAGTTCCGGTGTCCATATTAATAGCTTTCAAAGAATTCATGTTTGGATTAGACATCTTGAAAAATTGAAAAATTAAGTTATCAATATTACACAACTATAGAAAGGTTTCACTACTGGGCAGTTTTGGTAGTACATATGAAGATTTAGCTAGAGCTAGGTTTCGGTAGTGGGGTAAAAAGGACATGTTTCGGTAGCTGGTTTTGGTAATAGGGATTTCTGTAGAAAGGTTTCGGAAAAGCTGATATTTCGATTAGAATGGTTTCGGGGAAACAGTGTTTCAGTAAACACTGTTTTATTCAAGAGATTACCGAGATATCACCCTTTTGGAAAGTATTCTAAGGCAAAATTCAAGTTTTGTATGAACAATGGTTTTAGCAAAAATAACTGTTAGCCTAAAGGTTTAAAATTGGAGATTTTTAGAAGTTTGGAAGTGGTTTCGACAGACACTATTTTGCCGAAACTTAGATTTCAGTATCAAACTATCTCTGATATTTCAGCACAGATGGCTGAGTTTCAGCTGAAATAGTTTTGCTCAAACAAGGTTTCGGCTCACTATTACACAGAAGGATAGGGTTTCGCTTACTTGTCTTCACCAGCACACTGTTTTTAATCAAACACCATTTGTGCAACTAAAAACTCAACTCAAAAGCTGAAATCACGGAAATACTCAAAATCAAGCTATATCCAACAACCACGAAACACGTCTAAACCATCTAATCCATCCAAAAGCTATTCTTGTCCACAAAATCAGTCCAATAATCCGAAAACTACCTAAAGAACACTAAAACTCCATTAATAGCGGAAACCTCATAAGAATACCAATTACTAACATATTTGTGTTTTGTAGGTTACGGAAGTTGATCGTAGTTGCAAAGAGCGAAAAACGAGTCAAAATAAGCCTAACGAGAAGCCGGAACGCATCAGGAAAGGAACCGGAAGGTGAACCAGTCGGACCGGCCGGTCAGACTGGCTCTCCTGTTGACCACGCAGCGCGGCGCAGCCAGGAGGTCAGGCCCTGGTCGCGCAACGCCTAGACCCCGTATGTCCAGAAAGTTTCCGATTTTTGCCAGGCTTTGGGCCCAGTTCACTATAAATACACACTTAACCTTTACCTGAAAAATACTCTTCAGCCACCAAACGAATTTGAAGTTTCTTGGAGCTTAGATTTGAGTTTTTTGGCGGTTTTGAAGGTAAGGAATCACCCGGTGAAGAGCATAACGTTCAAGATTAAAGACTACGGGTTTTATCGCATTTAATCTTTCATTTCTATTATTTTCACCATGATTTCTTTTATTATTGTTTTGTGCTAGCTAAACATTATAGACTGCCTAGGCTTATGATGAACCTTTGTTAATGTTTAATTTTGATTGGGATTTGCTTTTCGTTATGGTTTTATGAATCAGTGAAATGTTTGATTTTATTTGATTGATGCATATGCGTGCTTGGTTTTGGTTGATGAGTTTTATTATTCCACATTATCCTTGTTGTGTGTCATATAATAGGATTTTGTTAGGTCATTTACTATGTGTTATTAACTAGTTTATGATTGATTTGCAATAAGATTATAGGAATAATATTATTAGTCAAATGAATAAAAGTGTGATGCTAACCAAAAAAGTTGTAAGGTCATAGGTTATTGTTAGATCTTTGTTGATTAAGATTGCTAGATTTAGTTCTTCGTAAGGAGTCCGTCTAGGTTTGATTAATTAACATAGTCAAGCGAGTCAATTGAGTTTATTAGGCTACCTTTGATTTCCGCAATGTAAGGTAGGATTTTGTTTAAAGGTACTCCTTTATAATTAATTATATAACCATAAGGAAGTTTAATATATAGACTAGCGTTTCTTAAAACTTATTAGAAACCCGTAGGTATCTTCTTGAGAAGAGCATGGTCCTGTTCGGGTTTTCTTTTGAGTGTTTATTTTACGATCCTAGTTTCATAACAAGTAATTTCCAACTAATTGATAACTTCAACTTAGGGGATTCAAGCCTAGGTTGTTTTCTTTATCATCTGAATCAATCAAGTTAATTTGTCTTGTGTTTTAGTACTTGTATTTTCTTATTTAGTTATTTTATTAGTTTAACATTAATTACTTTAAAACTCCCTTTAAACAAATATAAAACTAAATAGTCGTATATGTTTGTTAAGTCTAATTAGTTAATTTACGTAATTAAAGAGTCTCGTGGGTTCGATATTCGATAATACTTAGCTTTACTAGAGTTGATCAATTCACTTACCGGTAAGTAGTTTAGTCGAATTTAAAAAAGTTTAAAGTATTACTTAGTGACTAGATTAGCGTAGTTTAGTTAATAATTATTTGACTACTTTTTGCCACATCAGTAGGGTTTCATGTTTAACTTTTCATCTAATGACATTTAACACCCTCATTATTTAGATAATTACATTTATCTTTTATACTTCATTTGAACCCCGATTCATTTAAAATATCAAAAGAAATTTGGGATGTTACAACTACATATCTCCCCACTTTATTCCTCTCCGACCTAACAAGATCCTCCCACAGCCAGTGACAATGTGACCTCAACGAGTAAGCAATGTTACTTTGATGGAATTAAATATTAACATTTTTTATATATTGCCTTTTGTTTTGCAGTTTAAGTATCCGTATGCTATTTTACATTGAACATATTTGTTGTTTTAAATAAGTGTTATTTTACATTTAAATGTAAATGAGATTTGTTGTTTGACGTATAAAATGTTAGTGAAAAATGTTATTTTACATGTAATATAAATTTTTACATATAAAATCTTAAATAACTGTTGTCTTACATGTAAAATGTTAATGAAATTTGTTGTTTTAGTTGTAAAATGTTAATGAAAAGTGTTATTTTACATGTAAAATATTAATTTTTACATGTAAAATATTAATTTTTACATGTAAATCTTAAATAACTTTTGTTTTACATGTTAAATGTTAATGAGTTTTGTTGTTTTACGTGTAAAATATTAATTAAAAGTGTTATTTTATAAAGTGTTAATGAAAAGTGTTATTTTACATATAAAATATTAATTTTTTACATGTAAAATCTTAAAAAACTGTTGTTTTATATGTAAAATGTTAATGAGATTTGTTGTACGTCTAATGAGTAAAATGTTAACGGAAGTGTACATGTAAAATCTTAAGAAACTGTTGTTTTACATGTAATGAGATTTGTTGTTTACGAGTAAAATGCTAATAAAAAGTGTTATTCTCCCCCTAAAGTTAATAAAATCTAAACCCCCTAAAAGCTAAACTAAACCCGAAGGCTAAACTAACATTGGGGGGGGGGGGGGGGGGTACTATAAACATTTAGGTTTTTTTTATTTTTTCTGGTTTTATAATTTTTTTAATTATGTTTTTCATTTTTTTTGGAAGATTTTTTTTCCCTTATAAAATATATGATGTAGGTGATTGAGGGTAGGATTAAGTTTAGACATGACTTGACGGAGTTGCACCTCTCTGAGGACATGGTCCAGGATAGAGATTCGTGGAGACGTAGGATTAAGGTTAGCGACTTCTAGGGGAAGGTACCTAGTTAGCTTAGCTTTGTATTTAGGGTCTAGTTGGCTAGTCTGGCTCCTTGTTGTTTATGTATATATTTTGTTTGATGCTGTTTTTTTCTTCTTATGCCCTATTCTTAGTAGGTTACAGATTCCTTGCTATTTGGTAGTTTGTTATATATATATTTCTAAGTGTCTTTGCTTGTAGGATGTATGTTTACTATGTTTACTTGTTGTAGCTTTATGAGCCGGTGGTCTCTCTGGAAGCGGTCTCTCTATTCTCACGGATAGAGGAAAGATTTGCCTACATCTCACACTCCCCTGACCCTACTGATAACGTGCTATGCGGTGGGATATACATGGCTTGATTGATTGATTGAGGGTGTATCGTAAGGTGTGAGGAAATAATCAAGGGTTAGTTCCCCACTTTTTTGGAGTTTCCTTTTGAACCTAACTCTCTCTCTCTCTCTCTCTCTCTCTCTCTATATATATATATATATATATGGTTAGGATAAAATAAAAACTCGTTTAAGTTGTGAAAACTATATAAACTCATTCACAACCACATGTTTTTAATTAAAGTTTGAATATTGTGGTCCACAATTAAAGTTAATAAAAAAAGTAAAAGTAAAGTTAACATTTTGTCTCATCTGAAAAAATGTTTAAAAATTATAAAAAAATATATAAAAAATAGGAAACATTTTTTTAAAACTTTTAGATGTTTTGTATTGTATGTAACAATATATTTTAGATACAAAAAATATGTATTGTTTAATGTGTAGGATATTTGTATGGCGTATTATATAATGTTTGCAATATATTTATAATGTGTAGGATATGTTGTCAACATTCATGGGTAACATGTATTTTTAACGTGTAGTTTATGTTTAACGTGCATGATATATTGTGCGTAATGAACAAAATCAGGGTAATTAGCCGAAATGGATTTGATCTTATTTTGATATATAAAAACCCGGAGTTGTGAAATAAATTTAGGATAATGAAAAATTAACAATAAATATAATTTAAAAAAATTAAAAAAAATATGATTTGAAACTTCCTAACATACTTTACTAGTTACCAAAAAACCAAATATGAAATTTACTAACATGCCCATCAAATTAAATAAACATAAAGTGAAAAGAAAATTATATGATTGTTAGAATGACTTCTCACATTTATCACACTAAGATCACTTCTCGCATGAATTTTATTAGTGCGAGAAATGAATATGAGCTACTAATTTTATTTTAGGGTATAAATGATAATTGAGAAAGATGTAAATGCAAAAAATAAATGCACTCTATGTATTCAATTAATACAACTTATATAAGCATAATAAATCTCTCTCTAATATATATCTAACTAATTGTAACATCCTAAATTTCAAATAATAATATTTTATATATTATTCTTAATGGAAAATTTACTTGGAATAATAAATAAAATAATAAAAGAGGGAAAGAGAAGCAGGCTAATTAGATGGATTAAACATGGACTAAAAAGGAAAGATGAGCCTTAGGTCCATGGGCTTAAGGGAGTATAAATACCCCCTTAAACTCTAAATCTTTCCATTTCCATCCATCTTATCCATAATATCCCCTACACCTCCATAACACACACACAAACCCTTCCTATTTACGGCCGCAAGCAAGAACAAGAACCCAAGATCGAACCAAGCTAAATTCGGATAGATCTTTGATACGCAAGCAAGATACAAGATTTATATTACGTAACAAGCAAAACCGTGACCTAATAACCGTTTAAGGTATGTTCTTGATCTTAAAGGTTATGTTTTTATGAACGAATAATCATGAAACTCAAACCTAGAGTAGATCGGGTCTAGTAAATGCATAAAGTAGCAAACTTGATGCTTAAAATGAACTTAATGAACGTATGGCAATATGCGGCCCAAAGATAAACCCTAGATCTAGCCTAAAACGTATTAACACTATAAAGGTCCGAGCTTTATGCTAGGAAATGGGCTAGATCCCGATGAGGGAGTGATAACGAATGTAAACAGTTAGGACTAATCATGAAAAAGGGCTAAAAGTTCATGATTTAAATCATGGACCAAGTTAGTTGGGCAAGGTGGGAGCATAAGATAGAAAAATAAGCTGAGCTGGGGTTCTCGGCCAAATTTGAGAATCCTTGGTCAAACCTTATGGTTTTCGGTCAAACAAGCAGCCAATAAGAGTTCTCGGCCAGGAAGGTCATGTGTTCTCGGTCAAGAACACATGTGCTCGGCAACCTTGTGTTCTCGGCCGAAAACACAGGTTCTCGGTTAAGGATGGATCTCGGCTAAGTAGGAGAGTTCTCGGTCAACTTAAGAGTCCTCTGTCTTGGGTTTTCGGCCACACAGTTCTCTGTTGGGCCTTGAGCCTGAGTCCATTTGGGCCTTAATTAACTAAAACCATAAATGTTAAAAGGCAAACTGGCCCATTATCTTAGGCTTAGCAAATAAGTCCAGTTGGGCTCTGCCCCTTGGACCCCGCAAGGGGCTGCCGCCCCTAGAACCCCGCTGCCAGGGGCGCTGCCCCCGGACCCCCGTTCGTTGTGGGTTATATAAAGATAGAAAAATTATATGAGTAGTACTTGTTATTTGATGCATGTAAATATTATACAGTTAGCCGTGCACAGCTCAAGAAGGGAATAACTATTAACGGTGAACGTAACCGCATTCAAGTGAGTTTCTAGCCCCACTTCCTTGTTATGTTTTCGGGGCTGTCTGCATACTCGATGTGTTTGTTAATAAATTCATCCTAAGTGATAAATGTATGCCTTAAGTGATTATGAGAAAAGCATGAATGATTGCTTGTCAGCACGTGAACGATCTTCGGATATTGCACGTGTTGTCAAGTTGTAACGTTATGTTAAATGATGATATGATATGTACGATATATGAATGAATGTAAATGAGTTATGGTTGTATGGTAACGAAAAGGGACAGAGGCCCAATAATACTCGAGGAAGGAGGGACCGAGCCCTAATAATACTCGAGGAAGGAGGGACCGAGCCCTAATAATACTCGAGGAAGGAGGGACCGAGCCCTAATAGTACTCGAGGAAGGAGGGACCGAGCCCTAAAAATACTCGAGGAAAGAGGGACCGAGCCCTAATAATACTCGAGGAAAGTAGGGCGTAATGCTCTTTATATCGTAAGAAACGAAGGTAAGTAAGAATGATATAAAGATATGAAAGTATGTAAGTATATATCTATTGTACGTTATGTGATTAACTAGAACTCACTCAGCGTAGCTGACTTTTAGTATGCACGCAGGTGAGTAGGATGAGGATCTCACTTGAGGGGACACGTGGCATTGAATAAGAGGCTGACATCGGAAGACCCAGACGTTTAAGTTTAATGTTTGAAAGACGAGATGTTGTTTTAAGACAAATTATGGTTTGTTATGTAATATTTTATGAAAGTTTTTATATTCCGCGAATGTTTTTATTAACTCTGATGACTAAAACTATGTGAATGAGTAAATCCAACGCCCAGATGTGGGGCACCGGTAACGGGGCCTTACACTAATTTAACTATAATAATTAAAAAGATAAAAACACTAATTTAGTTTTATAATTTATTTACAACCACTTCATTTTATCCAACAAAAATACAATTTATTCATATAGTACTATTTCTTTATATTAAAAAAACAATTTCTTTCCACTCAATATATTAGCATATATCGATGCGTAATTTTTAACAATAAATATCAAAAAATAATATATTTTTTTTCAATTGATATACATAGAAAAATTATTGTCATAAATAATAATAAAAAAATATCTTACAAATGTGTCCATTAAATATAAACAATAAATATACAACATACACTTGTTTTGAGCAATAAAAACGTACAACATACAAAAAAACATACAACATATATATGTAATTCGAGATCAACAATTATATAAACTACACACAAGATACACATATCCTACATGTGTGTAGGTTATATGTTTTTAGTGTGTATGTTATATGTTTCTTATTCTTAAAACAAGTGTAGGTTATATGTGTTTTGTGGTGGTTGTATATTTTTTATAGAAATTTAATACAAACATGTGTAAGATAGTGTAACATCCCAAATTTTCTAAGAATAATATTTAGTATATTATTTGATTATGATGGAAAAGTTTATTAGAGTTAGTAGAGAAATAATAAAATATTAAAGGTGGAATGTTAAGTAGGCTAATTAAATAGAATTAAATATGGACCAAAAAAGAAAGATGCGCCTAAGGTCCATGGGCTTAAGGGAGTATAAATACCCCTTAAACCCTAGTCATTTCCATTTCCATCCATCTCTACACCATAGCCTACACCTTTAAAAACACACACTTAAGCCAAACACTCTCTACCTTAATATATTCAACGATCCAAGACCAACCAAAGGTAAGAAATGATTTATCTCAGTCGCACCAACATGGTAGAACCCGACACCGCAACCCCGTGACGCCGTACGAGCCGTTTGGATCTAGATCTAGCTTATTTAGGGTGTTCAATCAACCAAGAACGAGCTTAATGTAAGGCCCCGAACCCAGTAGCCTTACTTTAGCGTCGGATTTACTAATAAACTCCGTTCTTACAAATCAGAGTTTATTAAAAGTTTTGCGGAATATAAAACTTTAACTGTTTATTACAAAACATTTAATCTTTTCTTTTAAACTATAACATAAAACATCATATTTAAAACATCATTTCTTCTATCTTCAGATGCCAACCATTCAATCCATGCCATGTGCCATCCTCATGCTAACTCTCTGGTCAAATCACCTGCGTGCATACTAAAAGTCAGCTACGCTGAGTGAGTCCTAGTTAATCAACCAACTTGTCATACAACCACTACATACTTTATATACGTATCCGAAGACACATAGTCCACTGTCTAACATGTTACTGCTTAACCACTTAATTACCCCTACAGCTTAGCCACTTAATTACTCCTACAGCTTAGCCACTTATGCCACTTTATGCCACTTTAATAACGAGTCACGTTATACCACTTTTCCACTTTAATAACGAATAATGTTATGCCACTTTGCCACTTTAATAACGAATAACGTCATGCCACTTTGCCACTTTAACACTCTTACTAGACCCCTATCCACTTCTATCCCACTCTACCTCTACTTGTCTACAACACACTTTATATCATTACATCATTTACATAATAACCAAGTCACATCACAATATTTACACATACTAATAACCACTTGGAGATCATTCCCGAATGACGGTACGCACAATATCCGAAGATCGTTCGCACACCGACTAACGTTGCCTTCCCTGTCTACGCGTTCAATATCTGAAGATCGTTCACGCACTAACAGACATCCATTCATAACATGTGTAAATATATCACATTAACATTATAGCATACACTTACCACTTAAGGTAAGTGTATTCACACTTCACATCGAGTATGCACACAACCCTGAAAACAAAACCAGGAAAATGGGGCTAGAAACTCACCTGAATTTGGTTACTTCTTCTGCTACTGGTTATTCCTTCTCGATCTGTGCGCGACTAACTATTTAATAAGTGCAATATTAAATACTACTCTAGCCACTTAATTAGTCTTACACGTCTAAGCCGGTTTTACTTCGTTGAATCATTACCTGGCTAGTTAAATCGTTACTCGTTAACCTTTATAGGTATCTTTCATAAATTATCAAAGTCCAAGGGCCGTTATGTAATTATATCTTTCTTCTTTAAGTCCAGGGACCATTCTGTAATTCTGCCAAAGTCCACTTCGTTATCTGGTTTGCTAACGAAGGAGGCTCCTTCGTTATTCCTTAACGAATTAGCCTTTATGACGAATTGTTCATCATAACGAACTGAACCTCTAACGAACTGGACCCTTAACGAACTAGACCCTTAACGAACTGAACCCTTAATGAACTGCTCAACGAATTGGACTTTTCGTCATTCATTCCCTTAACGAACTACCTCTAGTTTGTTATCCCATCTTAACGAAATATTTCCAATTCGTCATCTCGGCTTAACGAATAAGCATAACGAATTACTTGCTAATTCGTTATGTTTTCGTTAACGAATTGGAGTTAGTTCGTTAAGCTCCCGCTAACGAACTAGGGTTACGTTAGAACATTCCCTGACACTATTTAACCTCGTACCAGAATCTTCGGCGCCACCTTTCCGGCGCCGCCATTGTCGGAATAACGGGATCTCGCCGAAAAAGCGAGATCTCGCTTGTTTCACCACCATTTTCACTTTTTTTCGTCCCGTTTGATCCAGATCTGAGCTAGGGTGATCCCTAAGCTCATCTTAGGTTCGGTTTATACCCGATTCCACCCGGATCTTGTGACTTCAACGGTTAAACGGTGTCGGCTCGTCGTTTCGCGACTAGATCTAACGGGTTTGTATCTCTACAATATCATACTATCAGTACCTCAGGTCAGGATCGATTCTTCTTCTTGGTTTCGGCTAGAGAGAGAAAGTAGGAGGAGAGAGAGCTAAGTGTGTGTTTCGGTGGTGTATGGAATATGTGAAATGAAAGGATTAAAGGTTGACTTAAGGCTTAAATATTATGGATCATGGGCTTGAGCCCATGGTCCATCTTCCTTCCTTATTAACCCAAGTTCATAACCCATATCCATTACCTGACACTAGCCCGGCCCATACTAATTCCTACTTTATTTATTATTTGTCCGCTAACCTGAGTAAACTTTCTCTTTAACAATAATTAATATTATTTTTAGAAATTTTGGGATGTTACACTTAAGGGCCACCTTAGCTCATATCTGAACACCCCGAAGCTACTCGGACCATAAACGATCAAACCCCGACCAACCATGGTGGTAAACAGCGGCTAATGGCGCCGGAATCGAAGAACAACTTTAAAATGCGTAAAAGGGGGGCTGACATGCACTTATACACCGTATAAGTTTATACGCCGTATAAGTGCAGCGTATAAGTAGGTCCGTATAATTATGAAACGTGTATGTATTTATGTATGCAATGCATTAGTGACAACGTGTAATTGCTTAGCCGTATAAGAATTTAAACGGCGTATACATGCACGTAACGTATATGTATATGCCATATATGTGTACAAACGCATATGTGAGACTTATGCGCCAATACCACTTACACGTTGGAACCACTTATACACCACCTATAACTAATACGCCAATGGACAAGACTTATACGTTGGACAAGACTTATACGCCAATGGACTTATACGCTAAGGATGACTTATGCGTTGTAAATAGCTTTTACGCTTATGAAGAACATACACGCTTATTATGGACATATACGCCCATAATGGTTATACGAACTTGATAAAATGATTTTCTGAATAAACGAAAGATAAGAAGTGTATATGTACGTAAAGGACATATATGGACTAAAGATAAATAAGTAATTAATAATGAAGGTAATGTTTAAAATGAACATTTGATTTAGTGAAATAATTGAAATTTAGTTTTCTGATGAGATTTTTAATCCCAGCCAGGGGCTCTGCCCCTTGGACCTCGCTAAGGGCTGCCGCCCCTATAACCTTGCTGCCAAGGGCGCTTCTCCTGGACCCTCGTAGCTAGTGGTTACCACAACTTAGAAGTATGGTATAGCTAGAAGTAGTTAATTGATACACAATTAGCCATGGACAGATCAAGAAGGGCATAACAATAAATTAAGAGAGGAACCGTTTGCAGGTGAGTTTCTAGCCCCATTTCCTTATTATGTTTTCGGGGTAGTGTGCATACTCGATGTGATTAGTTAATACACTTACCTTAAATGGTAAGTGTATGCCTTATATGATTTATGTATGAATGAATGCTTGACGGTGTGTGAACGATCTTCGGATATTGCATGTACCGTCAGGTGATAGTTTGAAGATGTGATTGTTTATATATGATGTATGAATGCTATAGAAAAGATCAAGAGTATGTAAGAAAGTTATAATTATGAATATATAGAATGGTATGGTATGGTTGAATGGAAGAAAGGGAACTAGGCCTTAATAATACTCAAGGAAGAAGGGAACCAAGCCCTAATAATACTCAAGGAAGAAGGGAACCGGATCCTAATAATATCCGCGGCAAAAAAGGGAAGCATGCCCTAATAATACTTGAGGAAGTAGGGCGTAATGCTCTTTAAAACGTGTAAATAAGTAAGGTAAGTATTAAAATATAAAAAGAATGAGAGAAGAAAAGAATGAAAGAAAGAAAGAAGGTATATACTTACGTATGTACAAAAGAAAGAAAAATAGTAAGTAATATGTATCTTCGGATACGAATGAGTAAGTATGTGAATGTATTGTATGTTGCCTGATTAACTAGAACTCACTCAGCGTAACTGACCTTTAGTATGCACGCAGGTAAATAGACTGAAGCAACTAGCTTGAGGAAGACATATGGCAGGTTCTGAGGAAGCTGGCATCTGAAGATTTGTCAGTATGTTTTATATTTTATGTTATGTTTAAAAGACAAGTTATGAATGTTTGTAATGAATGGTTGACTTTTATTATTATTCGCGAAAGTTTTAATTAACTCAAATAAATAGAAATGTGTTTATGAGTAAATCCAACGCCAATATAAGGCACCGGGAACGGGGCCTTACAGATAGTTTTTTGTATTATTCGTCACAATATAACTATGTGTTGATGGATATTGATATGCCGAGTTGGAAGAATTTGGTTTTGAATAGAAAGAAATTTTAATGTATGAATAAATTGTATTTGTGTAGGATAAAACTTTCATGTGTAAGTTATAGTTTTTCGTGTGTAGGTTATATGTTTTCTTGTGCGTGTTTATTTTATTGATGATGAATTTTGTGTGTAGGATGTTTTTCGTGTGTAGGTTATATGTTTTCGTATTCTTAGAAACAAGTGTGGGTTATATGTTTTGTGTAGGTTGTATCTTTTTTTGTTGATATTTAATACAAACATGTGTAAAATAGTTTTTTGTATTTAATGTGCTAAAAGTAGTCAAATAATTATTAACTAAAATTATGTTAATCTAGACACTAAGTAATAATTCTAGACTCTTAACTAAAACTACTAACCGGCAAGTGAACCGATCGACTCTATTACAGCTAAGTAAGTGCGGATATCGAACCCACGACACTCTTTAAATTGCGTATATTAACTAAACTAGACTCAGCTACAGACACGACTATTATTTATTCTTAAAATAGGGGGGAGGGGTTTACTAAATACTAAGATTAAACTACTGTTAAAACTAATTAATAAAACTTAAGACCTAAACCTGGACTTAATTCAAACGATGATGAACAACCACCTAGGCTAGAATCCCTAATTAATCAATTATCAAATGGTTGGAAAATGCTAAGTTATGGAACCGGGATCTTAAACTATTCACTTAATGGGAAACCAAACAGGACCCTTGACCCTTCTCAAGAAGACACCTATGGAATCCTAATAACCTATTCAAATTACCGGTTTAATTAGATTTACTTACGATCGCTAATTTATTTTATGACAAGTACCTCTGAAGGAAATCCTACCATACAACGCGAAAATCAAAGGTAGTTTAAAGCATTCACTCGACTAGACAGCCAAGACAAATAAACCAAACCTAGACGAACTCGTTACGAAGAACTAAATCTAGCAATTCATCAACCAAGACCTTTCACATAATCTATCACCTTACAGGTTTTTAGATTAGCAGCACAGTTAGATCTAATTAATTAATTAATATCATTTCTATGGTTTAATGCAAATCAACCACAAAACTAGTCAAAAACGCACAGTAAATAACCTAACCGAATCCTAATATATAAAAAAAATTAACAAATAAACTGTGAAACAATAAAAACTTATCAATCAATTCTAAGTACACATATGCATCGAATGAATAACAATAAACCTTTTACTTAATCATAAATCCATAAACGAAAACAAAATCCAAACCAAAATCCAAAATCAACAAAAGTTCATCATAAGCCTAGGCGGTCTAAGGGTTTAGCCAACAACCATACTAAAAAACAAACCAAATAAGTAAGGTTCAAAAACTGAAATCATAAATAAAAACAATAAAATCAAACCGAATAATAATAATTTTTGGATGAGTAGGTGTTGAACCCAAACACTCTTCGCTTGAACCAACGGCGTGATCTCCCTTCTTTCAAAAACCTCCTTGCGGTTGCCTTGGTCAGTCCCTTTTGATTGCCGTGACCCTCCTCTTTATAATCCTTTTTTTTAAACCCTTTACCGACTTCACAATTAATCGGATAGGCCTAGACAACCAACATCAGCATGACTTCTCTCTTATTGGGCCTTAGTTTGTGTGGGGCATCCTTCATATCGTTTGTAACATGTCGTTTAACTTCATTTCATCCCAAATAATTAATCCATTGAAACTTATTTGTAGAATTGTAGGTATGTAGTTCATTCACCAAAATAATTAATATTCCTGTAAGGGTGAAAAGTCAACAATTAATTTTCATGTTACAATAATTGAAAGCATTTATTCTTTTACTAGAGTTATTCATTAAATGAAAGTTAATTAATATAAATAGGTTTTAAAGAATTTTATCTAGTGTAGCTTTTGTAAATTTTCTAGATTGTTACTTTTGTGTTTACTTTTTTCAATTAAATTTAACAGGTTTTCATTTATAATTTATAATTGTAAGGCCCCGTTACCGGTGCCCTACTTTGGACGTTGGATTTACTCGTAAACACAGTTCTAAATATCATAGTTAATTAAAACTTTACGCGGAATATAAATTTTCATAACATTACATTAATAATTCATATCATGTCTTAAAAAATTCTTGTCCTTCAATATTAAAACATTAAACATAAAACAACTTGCGTCTTCAGAGGCCAGACTCTTATTCTTTTGCCATGTGTCCCCGCTCAAGCCAGTTGTCTCATTCTACTCACCTGCATGCATACTAAAAGTCAGCTACGTTGAGGTAGTTCTAGTTAATCATACATCATACGATACATATACTTACCTCCCATTATGCATCCGAAGATACATAATAATTACTTTACTAATTTACTTTCATTACATAATTCATACATACTTTCATACTATAAAATTTCTGTCCATTCTATCTAAGATATTATTAAGGTCTGATCTCTCTGTCCTTGTCTATCTTAGATATTATTAGGGTCTGATCTCTTGTCTATCTCAGATATTATTAGGGTCTGATCCCTTTCTTCTCTATCTTAGATATTATTAGGGTCTGATCCCTTACCTCTTCACTTTCGTCCATACTGTCTTTACATACCCGTAACATACATATACTTCCTTCAATCATTCATACATATTCATATGTTGTACATATATATATCATACACATTCATCTTTCATATACATACCTCCCTTGTCAATACATGCAATATCCGAAGATCGTTCACGTACCGACAAGCTTTCATTCACATACATAACATAATATCTATCACATAAATCATACATGGAGGTAAGTGTATTAACTGTCACCTTGAGTATGCACACAGCCCCGAAAACATGACAAGGAAAGGGGCTAGAAACTCACCTGAACGCGGTTACGTTCACCGTTAATAGTTATTCCTTTCTTTAGTTGTGCGCGACTAAATGTATAACAATTACACGTATCAATTATCTATCACTACCCATATCGTATTTCTAGTTTAATTATATCCCACAACGAACGGGGGTTCGGGGGAAGCGCCCCTGGCAACGGGGTTCTATGGGCGGCAGCCCCTAGTGGGGTCCAAGGGGCAGAGCACCTGGCTGGGGTTAAGCTGACCTCATCTTTGGATTTTAAGTAATTATTTAATTTGCTTACTTAAAATTTCGAGGGCTTCTTTGTAATTAAATCATTCTTTTCTAAGTTCAGGAACTGCTCTTGTCATTTATCAAACTTCTATTTCGTTATTTGGTTCTTAACGAATTAGGTTCATAATTCGTTACTTTATAACGAATGACCCATTCGTTACTTTATAACGAATTGACTATTATAACGAACTGGTCCTTTGAAGAATTGGATCTTATAACGAACTGGTCCTTTGACGAATTGAACTTCATAGCGAATGACCCTTCTGTAATGAACTGAACCTTCTAATTCATTATCTCTAATGAATTATTATAACGAATTGGGGTTAATTCGTTATCCTGTCCTTAACGAATTTGGATACGAACTAAGGCTAGTTCTTTATGTTTCCGTTAACGAATCACACTGACGAATTACCTCTAGTTTGTCAACTCTCCGTTAACGAATTAGGGTTAGGTCAGAGAATGTCAGAAACATTCTCTGACATTCCCTTCCTCGTACCCACCGCCTTTCCGGCGCCGTCGTTGCCAAAAAACCGCGGGTTCGCCGGAAAAATGTATTTTTGTACCATTTTCAACTTTTTTTGTCCCGTTCGATCCAGATCTGAGCTAGGCTGACCCCTAGGCTCATCTTATGCTCGGTTCATACCCTATTCCACCCGGATCTCGTGACTTTAATGATTTAAAGGTGTCGGCTCGTCTTTTCCCGACTAAATGTAACGGGTTTTAAGTTAATAGCATAACATACTATCATTACCTTGTATCGGGATCGGTTTTCCTTCTTGGTTCGGCTAGAGAAAAGAGAGAAACTAGAGAGAGCTTAAGTGTGTGCTTTGGGTGGTGTATGGAATATGTATAAATGAATGGATTAAGGGTTAATTATTGTTTATATATCATGGATCATGGGCTTAAGCCCATTGTCTTTTCTCTCTTTCTTTTAACCCAAGTCCATAACTCATATTTATTTAACCCAACACAAGCCCGACTCATAATAATTTATAATTTATTTTATTAACCGAAACGAGAAAACAGGATGTTACAATAATTATAGTTTAAATTTGATCATTTAACAATTAGCATAATCGTATCTTTTCAGCTAGTTGACTCATAAAATCTTAAAATTTAAATACTAACCACTTGAGAGTAATATTTAATGAAAACCAACTCAAACTCAATTAAAAGTGTTGAAAACTTTTTATATTATAATATGTATATTTTAGGTCACATCAGTATTATTCATCTTAATGTAACTACGTGTTAATGGATATTAAAATATTGAGTTGAAAGAATGAGGTGACAGGTTCGATCGAATGGGTGTCAAGTTCGATCGAAAGGGTTCTGGCAGTCGAATAAGAAAGAGATCGAATGGGTGGATCGAATCTGAGACTTGTTCGATCGACTGGAAGCAGGTTCGATCGAAAGGATGAACTTATTCGATCGAATGGACTTGGCGCAAATCACGGCGGGAAAAACTGATTCGGTCAAAATTCAAACTGGTTCGATCGAATAGAAAGCTTATTCGATCGAATGAGTTCCAAAAATACGACTAGTTCGATCGGGATTTATGGAATTTCCAAACTTAGAAGATTTGACCAGATTTTCGGTTGTAAATTCACTAACACGAATCCAAGTTGATTTGGAAGCAAAATATGACTCTTTTAAGTGTATTAACACTTAAACAAATAACCAACCAAACAAAAATGGATCAAACGTTTAAAAACGAAGAACACGATGAATGTTATTGATAAAACCCGGAATTTTAACACCAAATCTTGAGATCAAAAACCAAAATATATGACTTTTATGAGTTTTTGATAAGAACACCAAGAACAAAAACACTAGTTTTCGAAAATTTTTCAAGCAAAATATATGATTTTCACGAGAAAAACACGAATATCACCACGAATCTTTCGTGAATCAAGAACCTTAAGCTCTGATGCCACTTTGTAGGACCGATTCGGGACTCGGTTTCCCAACGATTCACGGGGCAACGTGTTAGAGTGCGGAATCCTTTAACACGGCGATTCGGTGGTGATCAACGGGCACGTAGGTACGATTCCTAAAGGGGTTTGACGCCTAGGATTGGAGGAAACGACCAAGAGCACGAAGAACGATTGAGAGTGTTTCTGTAGGCTGCTGGTTCGTGAGTGTGTGTTCTGTTTTTTTCTCAATGTGAAATTTCCCAAGTAACGTTTATATACCGAAGACTCATTCGGTCGAATGAGATACTCATTCGATCGAATGAGATCTGGTTCGATCGAATGAGATCTGGTTCGATCGAATCAGTCACTGATTCGATCGAATCAGCTTCGTTTGACATTTTTCAGTACGTTAACTTGGTTTCACGATCGTTGGTTTCATGTTGAACCAACCTGATAGAATTGGGGACATACATGTGACATTTCATGTCCTAACAGAAGTCAATTCGGGGTGACTTGGGGAAAGCCAAATACGCTTTGAGAATAGATAGGAGGCATCAAAATCTCTGAGTTATTGCCCACTTAAATTTTGAGGATTAATCGAACCTAACTCGTATCACAGACACGATGAAAACCACTTTAAGTTATACCTGCTTACAACCTGTCTCTATATGTCATAATACAGATAAACACGGATCTATGTGACAGTCACATACTTAGTATGATTCCTGTTCGGATCTTTTCTAAAACGTGGTAGTCCCTAACTAGACTGAAATTTGATCCCTTATACTTTAAATTTTTAAAGTTTTTGTACTTAGATAGTTTTATGATTTTTTAACTGGTTACTTAGAATTGATCATGTCATTTATTTCTTAAAGGGAAGTTTTAAAGAGTTAATTGAATAATGTTCAAATTATAAGGTTTGATTTTGTAAATATAGGCGATGTTGTTAAACAGGCGAACTTGTGAATAACTTCGCCTAACTTCGCCTGTGTAACTCCGCCCATATATAAAGAATACTTAAGGTCAAATCGCTCATTATTTTATCAGCGAACTTATACTCTGCAAAAATCCAGCGAACTTAACTGATTTTCCGACGATCTTATCTGTCAATCATCGTTGTTATCTTTCTTCGATTTCAAACCGATTTAAAGGTTGTTTGGGTTCCTATATCTGATATTCGATGTTCTTAGATGTTAATCTGAGGTCGTTTCGACCTGTTTCGTGTCCTCGGTCGATCGACCTTTAACAACCGATTTTCAAAAACTGGTTTTTACGTGTTAAGAACCACTTTGATCGTCTAGATAACCTTAACATCATGTTTTCCGGATTCCTTAATCACGAAAACATCAACTGCACGTTGTTCCATAATCCTTACTGTCGCCGATTCAGATTCAGGCGAACTTAAGGTTTAGGCGAAGTTATCCGTCACTTCGCCTGAGGCTTATCTTCGCCTGAGGCGATGTTGTCATTAACTTCGCCTGAGGCGATGTTGTGATGAGGCGAAGTTAACATTAACTTCGCCTAGATCAATTTTACTGAATGTTAAATAGACGAACTTAAGGCTGAAGCGAAGTTGTTCCCAACTTCGCCTCATCTTTAACTTCGCCTATACAGAGTTTATCACAACTTCGCTCATGGTAACTAGCGAAGTTGTGTTATTCATTAACGTTTATCTAACTTGGTTCGTTTGTTGCAGATATGGCTGCAGTAGCTGGTGCTGGAGGTGCAGGAGGAGACGATGGTGATAACCAACGGCAATTTTTCCCGGGTCACAATATGTACATCACCCTTGACCCGGAAGCGAGCGGCGTTGAGGATTACCGCGAGATTATTACTTTCCTCATACGCTCGAGGATTTTTCATGCTATCACGACGGCTCTGCCAATATCCTTACCAAATATCGAAGACTTTTGGCAGACGGTAGAATACGATTGTCGTGTTGAGCCCCCGGTCATGCGAGCGACTGTGAACAATCAACAGGTTCAGTTCAATTCTGAACAGATTCGGGTGGCGTTACGGTTTGGAGAAGAGACGAGGGACGACCCAACTGAGTTTGTGGCTCCGTTTCGTGATGGAGCGTTTCTCCGAATGGGCTATTCTGGTCCATTAGGCGATACACAGAGACGGAAGGGTTTTCTACTTGATCAGTGGCGCTTCCTTATGCACGTCATGATAGTTTGCATGTCAGGAAGGAAGGCGGGCACTGACGGTATGGGTGCGACCATGCAGTCCGCAATGACTGCACTGACTTACAATAAACGCAATAGTTTTAGTCAGATGGTCTTTTACGAGATCGATAGACAGAGAAGGGCGATGGCTCGGGAGCGGTTCATTATGTATGCACGTTTCATCCAGATGATATTGAACCATGTGGCTCCGAATCTACCTCAGCGACGACCAATAAGATACGTGGAATCTGTGAGCAAGCGTATCTTCGCTCAATACCGCACTTCGAGTGCGAGGAGCAAGCCTGAGCGGCGTCCAAGGCATACTCCACTGTTTGGGTTTTTAATCAACCCAGAGTATGTTCCTGCTGGTGGGGACGAGTTCAGAGATCCTCAACCGCGACAGGCAAGAGCAACTCAAGCTGCATCTGCTGTGCCTGTTGTGACGGCTGTGGAGAATATTGATCTTGATGAAGTATTTGGTGGTCAAGATTACTTTGATATGGACCGAGTTGATCCGCTGGAAGAGGTGCAGGTCTCTGCTGCACAGGGTTCGGGTGTGAGTGTTACTAGAGCAGCTACGTCGATGGCTGACTCAGATTTGGATGAGATCATGGATGAGGGGAGACGGTTGATGGTGTCTCGAGAGAGAACTTTTGAGAAGAGAAAGAGAACGGAGGATGATGATGAGTCAGAAAAGGAAGAAGATATACATAAGCTGATAAGACGTTCAAGACGGGAAAGGACAGGTGCAGGTATGGGAGCTGGAGAGACTTCAAGGATGGTACGTTTCGCTCCGGCTGCACTGTCTGGTATGTCTATCGTTCCTACTTCTGTACAGGTTACAAGTACAAGCGCTGCGGATGTTCCCGTGGTGGCTACATCATCTGCTGGCATTCCATCTACCACTACTATCCAGATGTCGACTCCGGAGATTGTGTCTCTACCACCTCCAACGCTTACTCAGTCGGTGGTTGCTGCACGATTTGTAGAGTCAACGGTCGTCACTACTGCAGGGTTATCGGGTATGGTACCACCTGCTGTTACGCCTGCTTCTGATGTCTCGCCTACGCCTATGTCAGACTCAGAGAGAATAGCTTCACTAGAGCGGATCGTGGCAGAGCAATCGAAGACTATTCAACGCCTAATAGAAGCAAATCAACTACAGTCATCCCTCCTGGTTGAGCATGGGAAAATTATAGATGCCTTGAAGGAGTTCTTGGCATCTCAGGGGGAGATGAGCTGTAAAGGCGACGAGCTCAGGACGAAGAAGAGAAACGACAGAGACGATGATCCCAATGCATCGAAAGATGCAGGTGGTGAGCTGCCAAGAACTTCTCAAGCTCTTGGTACTTCCACAGCTGAGGGGGAGTCTGCCGACGCGGCTGGTGGTGATGATGACGTGATTGATGCGTTGAGGGAACTTGACGATGATATGTTCAGCGATAATATATTGTTTGATGAAGATGTGCTGCCGAGTGATGTGATTGAGAAGATCGGTGAGCAGATTGAGATTGAGAATGAGATTGAGGAAGGAGAGATAGTAGAGGAAAATGTCGAACATGACATTCCAGAGGTTGAGAAGGCCGATATGGGTGATCAGACGGCAGTTGAAGATACTGAATGGGAAGAGCAGCCGAGGTGGAAGGAAGGATACGCTCAATGGTTCGTCAAAACGAAGAAACCGGCAGTCCCTACCATGTTCAAAAAGAGTTACAATATTAAGGGCTATGCTGATGCAAAGAAAGGGATTATATGCTGGATTTATGATGAGCAGTTGCGGCTCTTCGTGATTAAACGATATGATGGAGTTCAGTACCTTAGAAGAATGTTGAGATCGTTAAACACACTGCCTGAATGTGAGGTTAAAGACTTAGTCAGATTGGGGTTGATCAATCGAAGTGACGATAATATGGCTAGAGTCATAGGGAAAATCGTATAGAAAGAGAGCATAAAGGAAAAGAAGTTTGAGCTGTTGAAGCCACAGAAAGGGAAACTTGTTGAAGACAAGGATAGAGGTATGAGAGCTGATGGAAAGCCTTGGATGGTTATGAAGTATAAACGAATCCGTTGCCTTAAAAAAGTACCAATGAAGCTTATGCCCAAGGATGTGCTCAAAGACCTAAAGTGGTGGTTCGTTGATTGTGAGACAGCGGAGGCAGTGATGGAAGATGAGGATGAACAAGAGATCCTTAGAGTTTACGATCCGATGCATCTTGTTAACTTATCGCAAGCTGATCTGAAGATGCTTAACGAGAAAAAGATCTTTTATATTCCTGCTTGGAAGGATGAAGCAAGGAAATATCAAAGGGTTGTGTCGGTGTGCGTTAGAGAAGGAGTGCACGCTTGAAGTTACAGGATTACGAGACAAGAGCTGAAAGATCAAGATATGAAGCTACTGCCAAGGGGGAGTCTGTTGGTGCATAAATGTCAGTAGTTCATATGTCTAATGTCTGTAATCGAGTCTGTAATATTGTTTATGTATTTGTTTGTTTAAAGCGAAGTTGTTGACAAGTTCGCTTAGGCGAACTTGTTAACCAAGCGAAGTTGTTGACAAGTTTGCTTAGGCGAACTTGTTAACCAAGCGAAGTTATGGACAACTTCGCCTGAGGCGAAGTTGTCGTGTATTTATATAGGTTACGGCTTAGTAGTTCAAGAGGAGTGTTAGTTCAAGTTGTTCGTGTGAGTCAAGTGACGTGAGGTCGAGAGTCTATAACTGTGATTATATCACGTGTTGAGTTATTAATATAACGTGTGTTTGTTCGTATCGTATTCGTGTGTTCGTGTGTTTGTGTTCTACGTCCGTAACGATCTACACAGGGATTCCGCACCTGTGTATATCGGGATATCTCGTGTGATCCGTCCAGGGAACCTACATTTACAGGGAACTTACCAGTCACCACGTGCGGATCATTGCGGGCTTGACCCGACCCAATCACAAAAGCTCTTCCCTTGCCATTGCTTCCACCATTACTGCCACATCCATTACCCCCATTGTTGTCGTTCTGTTTCAGCTTGGGACAATCTTTCCTGAAATGACCTTCCTGCCCACATTCGTAACATCCCTTCGTCGTCATAGGTGGTTTAGGAGCACCCTTTGCCGCAAGGTCTACTCTACATACCTTCGCCTGGTGACCCATCTTTCCGCATCTTTGACACTTGACACGGTCACACGGGCCAACATGATGATAGTTGCACCTATTGCACTTTGGATATTTCCCAGCATATCCGCTCGAAACCTGCCCGCTACCGTTGTTGTTGTTGTTGTGATTCTGAGTGTTAAAGCTCCGAGTGGATTCGGGCTTACGGTAGTGTTGTTGCGGTGGGAGGTTCGAGGATGAAAATCTGGTGTTGTCAAACTTCCTCTTCCCGCTGCTCGGGTTGCTGTTGCTGTTGTTGTCATTACTCGGGTTGTCACGGGCTTTAGTGGTTGAACCCCTAGGTGGTAACGCACCTTGGGTCACAGCCTGATCCGTCAGTTTGTGAGCTAAACGGATCGCTTGTTGAATCGTGGCTGGTCTGGAAGACGTCACCATGCCTTGAATCTGCGGTGCTAACCCTTCAATGTACATTTCAATCCTCTTACTCGGCGGATCCACAATCCGCGGACACATCACAGCCAACTCGTGAGAACGAGTAGTGTAGGCTTCAATTTCTGAGCCCACCATCTCCAGCGACCAAAATTCTGACTCTAACTTCGAAATCTCTTCTCTCGGACAGTACTCCTCTCGCATCATGTTCTTGAACTCCTCCCAGTTCATCGCGTTAGCCAGTTCCAATCCAAGGATCTACACATTTGTACATCGTCTGTGGACACCACTGAGTGTGCCTCTGGCTCAGCCGGTTCTTCCTCCGGTTCCTCTTCGGGTTCGTCCTCGGGATCTTCTTCAGGCTCCTCTTCGGGATCTTCTTCAGGTTCGGCCTCAGGTTCGGCTGCGTTCTGAGCAAGTTGCATTTGTAAGACATCGCAACGCTCTAGAGCTATCTCGGTTCGGGTCCTTGCTTCTTGGAGTTGCTCTTGCAAGTCTATCATCTCGGCTTGCATCTTCATCATAACCTTCATTTGTTGCTCACTAGCCTCTCGCATTTCCTTCATTGCCGCTGCCATGCGGGCAATCTCCTCCTTAGTCTCAGTTCCGTCTTTTAACAGTCCGGAAACGTTCGCTCTCGTATAGCGCATGTAACCCACATCACGCTCCAAACAAGAAACGACAGCTGCGAGAACTCGCTCTACAGGTTCGGTTATGGGTGGTAGGGTGTTGGGATAAGCAGGGTGGTTCGGGTGAGGTAACGAGGGAACTTGTTCGCGATAGACCATACGTCTGATCATGTTAGGGTACCAATCCCAGCTAACGTCGTTTTCGTATATGCCTCCGGATAAGCGGTACCTCTTCGGTGCGGGAGCTTCGAGTTCCGGGACTACTCGGGGTGGCGAGGCGGTAGGCAACTGCGGTTCCTTCCCGTGAGCATGCGTCATCGAATCGAATGATGATGAGGGTGGCGTCGACATTCCTACAGGTAAGCCGTGTATGCACGCGCGTATAAGTGAAAGAGGTAAAGAGATAAGATTACAAGACTACACAAACCTATGCAGTGCGTATCATTATAACTAATGGGTCGTCGCGGTTATAGTCTAGTATGCATGCAGCTTCTAGTTCGCTATAACCAATGGCTCTGATACCAATCTGTCACACCCTCAAAATCCACTAATGGAGTTTTACCGTCAAAGGGTGTGAACTGGCAGGATCGGAATCATCAGTTATAATCAAACCATAAAATAAAGTTTCAAAACCACGAAAACGTTTACGAGTAATTAAATGCGGAAGCGTAAAAACCTTTAATCAAAAGTTGCGTCACGCAGGACGACTTAAAACCAAAGATAACCGTTAAAAATAAGTTTGCAGGACAAAATCGTTTTCAATCAATGCATGTTCCTAAACCGCGCGCCCGCCTCGGCTACCTGAGAATAACATACTAAAAGTGTCAACACAAGGTTGGTGAGTTCACAAGTTATATAAAGATACATCGTTTAGCGTTTGCGTTCAGCGTTACAGCGTTTTGCGTTACAGCGTTTTGCGTTACAGCGTTTTGCGTTACAGCGTTACCAGATAGTGTTATGTCAAATTATATATCGATAGGTAGCTAGTCTATACAACAAGTATTACTAAGTGTTCGACACCGAAGCTGACTCATTTATTAAGTGCCTTGTCACCAGGTCCTCCAGACAATGGTACGTGTTAGCCAAAATTACACCCGCTCGACTTCCAGTCGAGTTTAGCGTTGGGTGGGGTTTGTCAAACCCAGTAGTACTACTCAACAGTGACTCGCTATTCTAAATATTAACCGGTTCGATGTGTAGGACTTCAAATGTTTCGTTTGCCACTTAGCCTTGATATATAATTTATAACAAAATCTTAAATGCGTTGTGGAGTATGTTATCTCCCCCAAGTGAAAAACGTTTGAAAACAGTTTAAAGAGGGGAAAGTGAAACTCACTGTTTGCGAAGAATTTCCCAAAATAAATCACCAAGATGCGCGTCACCGAAAAACTCTCTCTAACGTTCTAAAACAACAAAGAGATTTTTCTAAGTGTCGGAATATTATCGAGTCTCTAGACCCGGCACATAATACCTATGCACATAACATGTTTCGTGTTTCGTTTGTGAATCGTGGGTGACTTAAACAAGTGTTTTTGTGACACATTACATGTGTAAGCAATCATATACTTGTCATGTATTCATAACGTACGTTACTAGCAATTATTCCCCGTAAGGGCATTTTGGTCAACAAATAACAATTAACTAGCCATTATTCCCCATGAGGGCAATTTGGTCAAATCATGGCAATCAATTAGAAATTATTCCCCGCAAGGGTATTCTGGTCAAAACATAACAATTATATAACAAGTATCATGTTTCATGCATTTTTACACAACTCAGCAGCTAGTTTCACCGAGACAGAAATCCTACTATAAAGATTGTACTATTTCACCGATCATAGCATCTCAATTAATTTACCAAAAATCATCACAGAAGCACATATGTCTTAGGTTTCCAGAACATATTTTATTACATTTTTATTCCTCACAGTTTTCTCACAATCATCAAATCATTACATCAAACTCATAACAGTCAAATTCATGCGCAACAGAATGTTATTTGCAATTCCCGTTAAACGAAAAATCCAATAAATGCAAGACCACTTGGGTTAGGTTCCTAACTCAATGAGTCAACTTCCAGAAGTGGAACTAACCCAATTGGTCTCGTAGTTCATGAGATATAACATTTACAACATAACCTAACAGCAGGTCTAACAGCTCAGCTTTGCACAACGTTTTTGTAAAATCATAAAAGTTAACCTTTACTTGTCCAAAAATTACAAATTTATATTCTATAGAAACTAGACTCAACCTAGTTTACTGTAGTACCAATAATCTCAACCAATTTTCACGTTTACACTTCGTTACAGTCACTTAAACATCATATACACATTCTGTCCAGAAACTGTTTGCATCCAAACTCAACATAATAACAATCTATGAACTATCATGCATTCATATAACCCTCTAGACTCCATAAACACCATCCATGCACATCAATTACATATTACATACTTGATTAGGGTTTGTGTTTGAACTCAAATCAAAGACACAACAATTTACATGCAACAAGATTCAATCTAGTTATCAATCATCATTAATTCAACAACAATCATGTTAACTTCATACATACACATGGAATTGGCTCACTAGGGTTTGTAATTAGCCCAACAAACATCAAAATCAATTAATAAGGATGTGAAGGATGATCAATTATACCTTCCTAGCACCTAGTTCTTCAATCAAAAGCTTGATTTGAGGGTTGTATGTGTGTATAAGGTGGACGGCAGCCAAGGAGCAAGGGGATGAGAAGTTCCGATCGGGATTTTGGGTTTAGAATAATAATAAGTTAGGGTTAAGTTAATGATATATTTATAAACATACAAGTTACACTCAAGTCCCTCCACTTCTAAGTATTACTTTTCTAGCCTAACTAACTTGTTTTCATCTTGAGTTAACGTTTATAACCATGTTATCACATAACATATAAGTCTAACACATAATTATCACATAATTACTGTTTTGACGTTTTTCGTTTATTTATCAATCGTTTGCGTCAACTCGTTTGCGTTTCGGTGCAATTCCCGAAAGACTACACATGTAGTAAGTGTTAAGCGTCATTTAAACCCTAGTTTAAATGTAATGAAGTGTGCGTTATAGATTCAGTGATCTTAAGTTTGAATTGACGGAGTTGAGTTAACGGAGTTAACCTGAAATTGACGATTGTCACACGCATGCCAAACTCGCCATCATTATTTAAACTCTCTTACATCCCGAAGCAAAGTGGACGCACGTGCAAAAAGGTCATAATAGAAAGCATTGGGTCAAAAAGCACTACTCCTCACTTCTGAGCACTCCTCATAAGTACAACACTTCACCAAACCGCTTGCACGCCCAGGAGAAGCACTGGACTGAGGGGACTTGTATGTATAAGGTACATCAAACCCGGTACGACCTTTTATTTATTACATAATGTATTATATTTATTACATTATTATTGTCTACTATTTAGGCCCATTGGGCTGGGGGTTTGTGGAGGTAACCCCTAACCGGGCCTGACACAATAAAGATTAGGGTTCATGATGGTTGCCATGGAGTCACTATATAAGGAGCCTTTATCATTCATTAGAATGACCTTCTCTTGGACCCCTGGCTCCCATACATATTTTTGTGTCTGTAAACAAAAGAAACTCTTAGCAGTCACCTCCACTCCTCCACTTTTCTATGACAGATCTCGAGCAACCGGAGAAGAAGACGGAGTCATGGTTCGTTCATCTCGAAGACCGGGGAACTTGGACATGGATCCGACCTGGATCTATTCTATGTTTCTTCAAACATCAATTAACAAATTTATCTTATCCAACTGACTTAGATACTAACAATTCAAATCATCATTTTCTAGGTCAAAAATACATCAATGTGAAGATATACCTGAATTTCTCTACGAATTTTGTTAAAATCATAGAACCGCTTCCCCGGTAAATGCAAAAACTCTCCTTACTCTTCCTCCCGTTCGATCTGCAGCAGCTGAAGCACGAGCGGTCGGCGTGTACAGATATCTGAACCCCTAGGCAAAAAGTCACGGCCTACAAGAGCTTCGAGCACACTGGATTTGCCACTGCTTTGGCTGCCTACAACTGCAACCTGAGGAAGCCCGATCGCCGATGAGGTTCCCAGTTGAGCGAATATGTCTTGGAGTTGGTAACTAGGTATCACACCTACACCTGGCGCGTTACGTTGGGCTGATGAAAAAAATGTGTGTTTTGGTTCTGCATCGACACGAATTTAGTCGGTATCGATTTATTGCACCGAAAGTTAAATAATAAATTCAGCAAACAAACTCGTGAGAAAAAAACTTGTGTTGTAGCCGCAAACGGACGTGAATTTGATCAGTATCAAAGGTGACAACATTAACTAAAAGACTAATAGTAGCCATTGGGTTGGTAAAACTCGGATGTTGGTCAAACCTAAGCATTGTCAATTCTAGGCGTTGAGGCAGTGAGTATACGCAAATTCGGTTGGTTTACGTCACGGTACCGGAACTATAACAAATATCAAAATATCAAATAAAAATTGGTGTTTGGTCGGTTACCCGTTGCGCGTGAAGGAGACAGAAAATTTTGTGATTATTCTTTATATTTGAAAAGTTTATGTAGCATCCTATAAAATTTTTAATGTCTTTTTAAAGTGGTTGTGAGTGAAGTGGAGAGAAAAAATAATGATAAATGTATAAAAAATATTATTAAATTATAAAGAAGAGAGTAAATGTACTAATTTTTAATGTAATTTAGATTTGAGATGAATATTGATAGACCTATAAAAAGTAAGTAATTTTTAATGTAAGTGTAGTAGAAAACAGCACAACACTTTGTCAGTTAGTTACCAACCAAATTACAGCTTAAAGACCTACAAAAAGTTGTCATAAGTTTAGTTTCATACATATCTGTTTGTTATAAGTTCAGTTTTACGTACAGCAACATCAAATTCACCACTGATGCAACTTTTATTTACCAAAATACTCAGAGCTTGAAATCTAGAATAAGTTATCTAGAAGCGTACTAAATTTATGGAAAAACTTTAAATGGTTAGAATGGCAGGTTGGTTTGTTCTGTTAAGGTTTGTTGTCAGCCCGTCCCACCGGCCGACTACAACCATGGATACGTTGGTCAAAAATCACTTTGCCTACCCATTAACTCGACTCTTGTTAGCTCCTAAAACGTTCAACAGTTTCCTAATAGATAAAGTTAAAGGCACAACGTCAGCATGTGTGAAGATACACGAAGGTCTAACAAACAAATGGTGTCAAGTTATAAGCAAATAAACCGTTTTTAAAGCAACATGCTTTCTCTTTTACATGATAACCTCTTATTTCTGTCCCCATACATTTACAATACATCACACCACTGGGTGCAAATATCCCATACTTGCAAAAATTATGATTTTTCAATAAAATGGTTAAATATCTACCTAAAATTTGTTAAACATCTCTTGTTGTAAAAGTCAAAAGTCCAAGTAAGTGGTAGAAAGCATTTACACCGGTTGAATAGAATTTACATACACAATATCTATTCCAGCTACTGTAGACAACGCTTTAAAGATTTAGATTTGCATTACCATATTAATCTTTCTAAACTATATATTTAAAACTTAATACATATCCTATTGAATATCATAGCATCTTAACATTTTTACAAACACTAAAATTATTACAATATAAATTCATTACCTACAACAAACTAAATGAACCAACCGAAAAAAAAGCATTTGATTCAAGTAATAACATTTATTTCCTATTTTGCTAATTTCATAATAACCCAACTTTTTTCAAATAAAATGAGTGAGAAGCTTGGTTTTAAAAAGTGAGAGGCGAAAAAAGCGACATCGTTTAAAACGAAAGCGTGAAGTGCCAGGCTTAAAAGCGAGAGCTTTTTGCACGAGAGGCGAACATATTTATATAACTTTTATATATGTATACACCATTGGTTATAATATCCCGACCCATAATGTAGCTATATTTAGGTATTATATATGATTTAATATACAATCTACCTACACGTACAACCCAAAAATTATATTGTACACGTTTAGATGCTTAAAAACCACTTGCGTGCGGAAGGCGAACTCCTCGACCTCGCTTTAGGTCGCTTTTTGCCTAAAAATCTCGTCCAGGCTCGCCTTTTAAACATTGCTCGCCTTGACTAGCTTAAAGCGAAGAAGCCCTCGCCTCGGCTTCAGGGGCGGATCTACATATGATGTTGCGGGTTCACGGGAACCTACTAAGTTTCGGATTTTATATAAAACGCCTATATAAAATATGAAAGTGAACTCATATATATTTTTTAAGTGAAACCACACCAAAACTAGATCCGTGGCTTGTTGGTAAACATCTTGTTTTCCCAAGGGTTCAAATCCGTCTTTCAACATGCACGTTTTTATGTTATTTCACAATATTTAAGTGGTTTAACTTATTAGGGTCACATCCACAATTCAACACTTTAACTCTCCATCAAACCCTACCAAATTTTGTTTTATTTGGTGTTTTGAAATTTGATTTGGATATATATATATATTTTGTTATTATATTGTATTTTTATTATGTTATAAACCTTAACTAACTCGAACAGTTAAAACAACCCCAACCTTCGAACCGACACAAACAAACAATCGATATTGGATGGTGAAAGTCGGATATTGGATGGTAATATTATTGTATCCTTAACAATTTGCTTAGTTGGAGTCACTTTTTGGTTAAAAAGACTATAATCTTTTTTGGATACATGGTTATCCGCAGGTGTTTGGGAAAATATAATTGAATATGCAAAGCGCGGGTTCATGAATGCAGGTTTTGCAATTCCAGATTAACATCTTTCCATGGTAATAATATCATTGTTAACTTTAAACGAACATGAGCAGTTAATTAAGTCAATATTTTATTATCTATTGTTATTTGAACGAACATAAACGCACAAACGTAAATGAACATAACTGAAAAAACATAAACAACCACAAACAAACAAATATAAAACTTAAATGAACGAACATAAATGAACGTTAATAAAATACAAGTAATATTTTATTATCTATTGTTATTTGAACGAACATAAACGCACAAACATAATATGGCCACTTTCTTTTTTGGCAAGAACAAATTGGCCTTCATTGACTTCTACATTTAAAGAGGTTTAGACAGAACAGTAGGTGAGCTTGGTTAATTAATGTGTTCTTTGTTAAATATCTTTCATCTGTTTTTTATATTTAAAGAGCTGCGCTTACATAAGTTTCGTTGCGGCTTTCATTAATGCACCATGGAGATGTCAATTATGTGAATCGAAAAGGTGATTGCTTACCATCTTGTTTCTTGAAAAATTACTATTACAACCATTTATTACTGCACACTCATTTTATTGTTATACTCGTTTGACTGCCTATGATTAAAAGTAACCCAAATTGACTCTGTTTGTACTATTTCATGCCATTTTGAGTTAAAACATACTGAAGTACCATTATAATATATATTGCATCTTTTTTTATATGTATTTTATTTTGAGAATGAAAAGTATGACTATTTGTGTAATTGCAGGATTTTGTGGTCATTTTTTTTAACATAGGTTCAAGCAAAATGGACCGGGTTGCTTAGACCCATTAACACTTTTTTTTATCTATTTTTAAATAAGATTTTGAAAATGATATTGTTAAATTTATTTGCTACATAAATACGATAGAGCATGTCCGTGTTTGTTCGTTTAACTTGAATCGAACAAACGATTGAACACGGACATTTAAATAAACGAGTTGGTTGGATGAAAATGGGTTGTCCGTTGACACCCAAAGTTAATTGTATCAGTTGCTAACTCATATTTTATGTCATTAACAGCAACTCTTGCGAAATCTCAACATTATAGATCATTTGATATAATAATTTTCCTTTGTAACATGGCCTATGGTTCTACCCTTTGTATCTAGCTTCATTCTAAGCACTATTTGGTAGTTGGTACATTTCTTTACTTCTCAATAGATACTTTTGCTATACGTGTGTGACTGATATGAATTTAAAAGCTAAAATGCCCCTGCTGCAAACTGTTATGTAACTGTTTCACATCTGCTCCAATTTTCAAGCTAGGGTTATTTGCTTAGGGTGTTTTATTTCCTTTAATTTGAATGTTTCACATCTATTCCAATTTAAAAGTTAGGGTTGACCCTATTTACTAATATAAAGGAGATTTTATTACATTTTATGTGAATTTGTTTATGATAATCTGTATGTGTGTGCACTTTGTTCAAAGTTCTTAATCTTAGGCTCGGGATCATCTAAGCTTGGCTCGGTTTTAGTTTTAACGAGTCAATCTCAAATAGCTTATGAGCGGCTTAGCTCGTTTACTGCACTATCTATAATATACTAAGTTTAAGATTAAGTTTCATTACTTCAGTCTAGAGGTGTATAAAAGCGTTTTACCGAACCGGTTTTAAAACCGAACCAGTTTGGTTCTTGCATATTCGAAACCAGTTTGGGTCAAACCGGTTCGGTTTAGAAATCAGTTTAAGCATAAAAGTAGCCAAACTGATCCGAACTGGTTCGGGTTGGTTTTAAACCGGTTTAAGACAAAAAATCGGTTTGATTGTAAAATACCCAAACCACTATACGACCCCTTGTTTGGTTTGGTTCGGTTTGGGAGCTGGTTTGGCAGAAAGCGGTTTGTAGAAACAAACCGGTTCGGTTTCTGGTTTACCGGTTTCGAACCGCTTTTTTTGTACACCTCTACTTCAGTGCATGTAACTTTTAGAAATTAATTATTTAGGCCCGTTAACGTGTTGTTTACAATATGCAGATGAATGGTGCAGTTTTAGATATATCATTCTAAAGTTTGAAGTCTAACACACTAGGGACAACAAAGCAAACTACATAAAAAGAGAAATCATACAAATCTATTCTACTTAAGAATTTAAAAAGGCGATATATTTTTTAATCCAAACAAACGTCGACTTTATATCCTTTGATTAAATTGGAGATCGAGATCTCCTTATTGTCAAAGATGGTCGCGTTCCTCCCATCTAAATACTCCAGCAAGTCTACATTAAAACAATAGAAAAAGAAATATTCCAATTAGTTAACTATACACATATTTTAGTCAACGGTCTCGAAGCACGGGAGAACGTTCTTTTGCTTGTACTATTTGCAAATCCTTCATGTAGAAAGATAAAAACTTGATTCTTCTCTATTTGTAATCCAGTATCCCTTCTGATCTCTCATAAATATTATAAAACTCGTTGAGAATGATTCTGGTCTAGTTCGTGGCTTTAAGATCAAACAATCCCATCGAATTAACAAATTGATGTATTACCAAATCACGCTCCTATTGCCTTGAGATATGTATCATCTGAGAAATATTAGGTCAGAGTTGCTCCTATATAAGGAGCGAGGTGTTGTAATGTAGCAGGGGAATCTACTAGAATGAGAATGGATAAGAGGCTCGTGGGATTGTCATGTCTAATTGACTATGTAGCAATGATAGTATCTTGTAGGGTTAAAGAAAGTATCATTTTCTTTCTCATGAAATTACCTTGGAACATCGTTTTCTTTTTATTGCAAATCGGAACCGAGTTACGAATCTTGGGAAGATATTGAACCGAAAACGCAAAAGAGGAGGGACTTTGCACCATGCACTAACTAACATATTGCTATATACGGTTCGTGACTGAGCAAGAAGTAAATAATGCAAGACAATTTCAACAGCCTCACCACAAATATGGCAGCTAACCGACTGGACAATGACATTTCTAAAAAGAAGACGCTTCTTAGTAGCCAACCAATCCATCTCCACTTCATAATAAAATGAACATTTGTGCCAAAAGCACTGAACAACGTCTCCTTCATAAAGGCAAAGATTGACCACACAGCAAACTCCAAGTCTTTATTTGATTTTAACAATCTTCTACTCCATCGCCATGACCAAAACCCTCCTCCAGACTCCATCGACGTCGACCTCCATCTTCGTACACCAAGTCAGTCACTCCTCCTGCGTTGGCCACTCATCACCTCCACTCTCCTATTTTTGTTACAAAGTCTTCTTTCAAATATAGTTATTATTCTATTTCACATTTCATGAATTGTTTATTGTTACTGACTTGTTTCAAGTCAGATTTGGCCTTCATTTTTATTAATGACTTATTAAGTATTAATTACTTTTTAGTTATCGACTTGTTTCAACTCAGGTTTGGCCTTCCATGCGTACACGCCTACTTTAAACACCCCTCGATTTCAGGCGCCAATACCTCCAATCTCTTCTCCTTGACTCTCACCGCTCGCAAACCCTAGCTTAAGATCTGCTAAAATCATTGGCTGGAAATAATATCTTTTAGATATCAAAGATTGTCATTGGCTGCTAAAATCACCGCTTGCAACCCCTCGATTTCAAGCACGCAAGTTGTACGGTTTGTGCATAGTATTTCTTTCATTCCTGTTTGATTTGAATTATTGATTGTCATTTCTTTGGTATAAATTGTACTTTGTTATTTGTGAATCAGGCCTTTTTGTTTCGTATTTTTTTCAGAAAAAATTACTATCGTTGTTTGTTGATATAGGTTCAGAAGTTCATGATCGAGCTAGAGGTAATCTATACCTTCTGGTTTTACTTTATTACTAAATTTGATATATGGTTTCGATTTGGGGAAGAGATGGTTTTAAATTTGGAACTACACTGTCTTAGTACAATAATAAATAAAAACAAGCATTTTGAACTAATTATAATCATTCGATTTGTATTTTGAACTTATAAACATTCATAGGCAATGATATGTAATAATGAAATTTGACTACAATTGTGAGAATTTGAGGCATTTTTTATTGTATGACATCATTAGTGTTGATGTTGTTAGGTATCACTGACGTTGTGCTGGTATTAAGGGATGGGAGATCAAATGAAGTCATATAAGTATTTAATTGTTAGGTAAGATAAAAAAAATAATATAGTGGTTATCATGTTGTATAGAACAGCAATGACTTTACATGGAAGGCAAGATTGTGATTTGTATTGAACTCATATTGAATACATTATAAAATATTTGACGTGAACGTGTAATTTCACTATAATGTTATTTGACTTTCTTTTATGTGAAAGCGAATTCCAGAATTTTATATATACCCTTACAAATCTCTTACATTCTTCATTCTTCATATCTATGCTGTTGCTATCACCATTTGTATTGTGTTCAGATTCATTTTCATTGCATTGGTATGGAGATTTGACTTCTATCCATTCATGGTCCTTATTATTGCAATTCTTAATAATGGTTAGCTTTCTAAAATTACTGTACATTAATGCGTAATATTTGGATTGTCTTATTGATCCATTTCCTTTTCTTTTATCATTAAAAAGGTACAATCATGGCAATCTTAAAGGACTGAGTAATACATTCTATTACCAAGAAGCTTGAATCTAGAACAGATTTCTGGCATTGGAGTTGTGCTACTGCTTGGTGATTACATAATCTCAAAGTGCAAGGGTGTTATCGACGTCCCGGTCTAAAAGAAGTAACATCTTACGTAGGTGCGTAAACAAACACAAACGGAGCATATTGTCTTCGTTCATTTAACTCTAATCGAACAAACGTTGAACACGAACAATAAATGATCTGATTTTTTTTGTTTGTGTTCGTTCAACGAGCGTGAATGACATCGTTTATGTTCATTCGTTATAGTATAAAAATTGGTACATGATCGTAAACTAACTAACATTACTAAACAAATATAAACAAGCATAAGTGAGCTAATACCAATTGAATGTAATTGTGAACGACAATGTGTCAGGCTGATAGGTATAAAAAGCTATTAAACTAGATTAAATTGTAATGGGCCTAACGATTTAATTAAATGAATATATTGATGCACTTACATGAATGAACTTAATCAAAAGTAAAGTAACGGACGTAAAAGGATGACTATAGGTGAATGAACATCAATGTTCATGAACATAATGCACGAACAAAATGTATTCATGTTCGTTCATTTAACTACATGAACAAATTCAATTTTTTTTAATCTTATAATAATATGCAGCCACATTACCCATATCTTCATCTCTTTACCTTGGGATTTATTTGGATTGTTTTTATCAAGTGCAGGCCTTTTTTTGCTTTGCAAATTAAATTAAGCACTACCGCAACAATCATTTGTTAGCTATGAGTCCCCGACATCTATTGTTTGTCATCGGCTTTGTGTACACAGGTATGGTTTGTGCTCTAAAAATGATAAAAGCTGCTAGACTGTGCTGAATGTTGATTACTCTTTCTTTGAATTTTGTTTCTTTTTGCCAATTTAAAGTTAGGCTTGTAAACGAACACACGAAAGGGACATGTTCGTGTTCGCTCATTTAACTTTTGTAGAACAAATGAATGAGTAGAAAGATATAAATGAATATGGTTTTCTTGTTTGTGTCTTTTTGTTAAGAAAATGAGTTTGTTTGTGTTCGTTTATTTTGTTTGTTAATACTATAAGTGAACGGGCCTAAAAAGTTGATAAAACAAGACCAGATTGTAGTTGGTCTAAAATTTTTACTGAATCTATAAATGGATGAACATAAATGAAGACCAGATCGAGCTGGAGTTTAAACGAGCTTAAGGCAGAGCTCTGCAGCTTGTTATTTTTATTATGAAATATGTGTTTTTTGGTTATTTAAAGTGTATTTTTTCAGCATTTTCAAATTTTAATTATGAAGTTCATATGCGCTGGTTCAATAGGTCAACAGCTCGCTGATGTGAAAATGTTTGGAAACAAGTCAATTTAGTCATTCAAATGGGGTCAAGCCGTGTTCAGGAAACCTCCTTATCTCCTATTTACAAAGGTACAAATCACATTTTTTTAAATAAGTTGTTAAGATAATAATTAATTCATGATTTAATATTCATTTTGTAACAAGGATTATCATTCATTTGGAAGGATGTAAATGAAGGAACATTGGCTGTTTTTAACTTAGACCCATTGGTTTCGCGTTACAATCTTTGCAGAATATGTTGATGAATATACTCTTGCTGATCCATCAAATGGTATGAATATATGCATTCTACTTGATGTGTTCAATTTTTTTCTTTTTTGTTTTTTATTCAGTTTGTATACTTTTCTTATTATTAATTTATCATATTACAACGCATCACTTTTGTTTTCAGTTGTAGGCACCGGGCGTACACAAAACAACTATAGTTTTGACGAGTCTTCGGGGTATGTATTTTTATGCTTGTCTCTTTGTGTACAAAGGATCTGTAAGTTAGTTTGTTTGACTAACTCTTATATTTATTTTGCTGGTAATACTAAGCAGTTTGGTTTATTATGAATCTAGAGGACTGTATTGCAATGCAATATCTGAACAGTGGTAAGATACCCAAAACTTGAAAAATGTAGTTACGAACGCTGTTTTTTATATATCACAATTTTCGAATTGAGTTTCGTAAATTGCGAAAGTAAGAACAGTTGGGCTGACCCAATATCTTTTAGTGTCATAGATAATTATATGTTCCCGATTTGGTTTTGTTTTTAGGTTAAACCGTGAGCCAACCCGTTAATAACGTTTTTGTTTTTTTAAAAGTAAGACAGAACCATTATTATTTAAAACCAAAAGTAAATAATCAAACCAACTAAAAAATTCCAAAAGTTTGGTTTTACTTTTATAAAAAAGTTTATTTTTATTTCGGTTCAGGTTCTGCTATTAACAAAAACAGAACCACTAATGGTACTTCGGTTCAGGTTCTGCTATTTTTATTTCGACCCGTTAGAAACGGTTTTTGATTTTTTTAAAAGTAAGACAAAACCATTAATATTTAAAACCAAACGTAAATAATGAAACCAACTAAAAAATCCAAAAGTTTGGTTTTACTTTTATAGAAAAGTTTATTTTTATTTCGGTTCAGTTTCTGCTATTAACAAAAACCAAAAAACCGAACCAATTAAAAGACAAAATCGAACAAGATATCATATTCACTCTTTGATTAACATTCTTATAAAAGTATTTTAATTATAAATATTTTCATAATATAGTATGGTCTTTTTTGAGTTCAAAAGTCAACTACAACATTTTTTTCCAACTTTTTTGTTGACACGGTGTAGTGTATGAATGCGAATACATAACCCACGGAAGCTTTGAAGTTTTGACGAGAAAAGATGCATTGCAACCTGGGATTCCGAAAAAGAATACAGATAAGGAATCGGTTGAGGTTTCGTAGTTTAAGTATGCGTATTTTGATAAATGAATAAGTTGAGGCTTTGTGCTTGTACTATGATGATCATTGAATGACTCTTTAACACTTTTAGGGTTATTATTGGAAAAGACCTACCAGAATATATTAATTTTTTTTTGTTGTGCCAAAAGTTTAAATAGTAAACTGTAGAAGAATTTATTTGTACATACATTGTGAAAGATTTGATAATAATGTTCCAATACTGAAAACATGTGAAGCATAGTTGAAAGTAGACGAAATAGTTTAACATTAATAATGTTAACATTAAAATCTTATAAAAAAATAAAACAATAAACATAGTAAATTTTTTTGGAAAATATTATACTAATTGATAAACTAAAGGTAGAGTGTTGCATTGTTGTCGCAGCATCGTGCAGGTAGGGAGTGTGACAAGATTCTCCGTCATAGTAGAAATTGTCATGCGGCCGACACTTTAAGCGTTTAATGTAACCGGCTAAACGGTTACACCCTTTATTGTGTTTTATTATTTTTAAAATATCTAGTCGGGTGTAAAACCCATGGGACGCCATTGACACGCCAACTATGCATTTGCACAATTCGTTATACTTGCGATATTTTGTTGGAACATTATCATCTATGGTGACACACAGGATGTTTCAACTACTTATGCTTGAGTTCGTTTATTCGTTATATAGTTTAGTCGGTTAAATCGCCATGCAATGCTCATGGGCCGACAAACTTAATTGATTCGTTGATTCGTTAATTAAGTTAGGCCATTCAAATTGCCATGTAATGCTTATGGGAGACCAACTCACACGTTTGTTTTGGTTTTGGTATGCTAATAAAATGGAGAAACAAAATACCATAGAAAGCTCATGGGAAATTCAACACATCGAAAAACATTCATTATTTGTTTATTTGATTTTATACGAAACGATTTACGATTTGATTTAATTATTCAATTATTCTATTATTATATTATTATGTAACTCAATTGGTTACTTATTAAATCATTTTGGAATCAAGATCTATTGATTCGATCTCTTTATATACTCAAAGCATTTTTATTCTCCTGATCGAATACAAATTCTTCATTCATCAAGTCTCGGTATCACGAGCCAATCAAAACAATTTACACTTTATTGGTTTTCACCTCATCATTTGAAAAAAAAAACATATCATAATGAAGTAAATAGGAATACCTCAAGGTCTTTTGAAGCATAATGCATTTTTGTCTTGATTGTCTTAAGTTATTTTTATCCAAATCTTTATAAAGACGGTCCGGATTGTTGATATGGTCACGAATTAACCACGCACAAATACGAAAAAAAAAACTAAAAACTAAACAAATTAAATGAACTGCCATGACAAAATAAAAAAAAAAACAAAAATACGAATGAGGTGTTGTTTTGAATTGATATTCTGCCAATCGTTGGCAATTGAGTTCGGGTCGGGTTCAGTAATCAAATTCAGGTTAGTGAGGAGTTGTTTACTCAAGTTTCAGGTGAATTCGGGTGGCATCAAGTGTTTGAATTCGGTCGAGTTGTTTTGGGTCAATTTGGTAATGGATTACAGTTATAAATGCCACCAGATTAAGACTAAAAAAGAACAAAGAAACTTTATTTTACCAGAAGAAATATTTTGTTTTAATGAAAGAAAAAATAAAACTTTAACATTCATAAAGGTTATTTTATATATAATAACATACTTTTATTTACTCCAAATGCAAGTCTTTGAGATATCCTAGAAAAACTGCACTCTTTTAATAGTGAAGATCGAATTGGTCAAAGACCATATTTTGTTGGCCATACCTATAAAATACAACGTATTAATTAAAGAAAACAAATGTTGTCGGATAAAAACTTGACCAGTCACATGATAAAAACTTACATAGCTGTCAAATAGACGTGCACAAAAAAACCGGTTCCGGAACCTAACTGGTGGAACCGAACCGGAACCGGTTCCAGTTCCAACCCGATTGGAACAATACCCGGTTTGGGTATTTTTGTACCCGAAAATCGTACCCGGTTCTCCTAGTTGTATGTCAGTACCAGTTCCAACCCGGTTCCTACCCGGTTCTTAATTGGAACCGGTTCGGTTCGTACCCGGAAAAACCGGTTCCGACGGGTTTTTTTGAAGGGTCAAACAAAAGTCAAACTAGCCGTTGGAACCGGTTCCAACGGTAATATAGCCGTTGGAACCGGTTTTTTAGACACCAATTAGCTGTTGGAACCGGTTCCAACGGTAATATAGCCGTTGGAACCGGTTTTTGAGACAATAGATCCGTTGGAACCGGTTCCAACGGTAATATAGCCGTTGGAACCGGTTTTTGATGCCCAAACCTATATATAACTTGTTTCCATTAAAAACTAACTATTACAAACCTATATATAACTTGTTTCCTATATTTAAAAACTAACTATTACAAACATTATTAAAACATAAACGATATTAAACATAACAACTAAAACATAAAAAACAAAGTCCGTAGTTTTAATCCGGGAATACTTATTTTTGGATTGTAGAACCGGACGACTCTCCCACTTCCGTTTTTTTAGCTTCCAATCTTCTTTTCTCTCGACAATACTTATTCGTATGTTTTCGTAATGTCGAGTTGGACCCTGCTTTAAGAAACTTCGAGCAATATTTGCAACGTGCCAACTCATGTGAGTCGGTCATGAGACACAAATCATAATGAACCCAAACATCGGGGCATCTTGTTGTTTCGATCACCATAACAACGTCATCATTGGTTGCCATTTGTTGTCGGTTTAAGGTTAATTGTGGTTTGGAGTGTGTTTTATAGTTTTGGAAGTGGTTTAACAAGTAAACAAACAAACCTTGCTACTTATAGTAAGAAAATAACCTATTTATAGTTAAAAAACCGGTTCCAACGGTCAAAAACGGCTATATAGCCGTTGGAACCGGTTCCTAACGGCTCTAATATTTAAATTTCAAAAAAAACCGGTGGAACCGGTTTTTACGTAAAAACCGGTTCCAGTTCATACCCTACCCGGTTCTTAAAAGTTCGCATATCTGGGCATCAGTTCGGGTCGGGAACCGAACCGGTTCTTGATTGGAACCGGTGCCATTTTACAACCCGGTGTGAAAAAACCGGTTTGGAACCGGTTCGGGTTTTCCATTTGAACCCGATTTGTGCACCTCTACTGTCAAAGGTGTTCTTGATCAGCCGGAGCAAACAACATCCATGTTAAAAGTATGGCCCACATATGTCAGTTACTCTGATCAGTTAAGGTTTCATCTATGCTTATTGTGTTTATGCGGTAATTGTAATCATAAAGTAAATAGCTTACAAAAAAGAAGGAAAATAATGTTAATTAAGTCATTTAAATTTAGTATTTTGCCTAAATTTTGTAGTAACTAAACCCCTAAAAGTGCATTATTTGAATCCATATTATCTAGAGTTTGGATGAAAAATAGTGAAGAGTTATTTTTAACGGTGCAGAATTTGTAATCTGTTCGGTGCAGAACTTTAAAAACTTACTGCGCAGAATTTTGTTTATTAGAAGAGAAAGGTTATAACACAAAAATAAAGCAGAATTTGGAACAAAAAGCATAAAGCCTATGACTGTACAGGTCTGTTTTTATGTTCAATGGTTTTTCATTTTTGATCAATAGGCTTTGAGGGCTTTAATAAAGTTGCTATACAGTTTTGACTCTCGAAAAACTTTGATCCGTGCACGATTTCTACTGCTGCACAATTTACTAAGATACCTTTTTGGCTTGTATGGGTCTATCTAAAAACGTAGATTTCCGAATAGTGAGCGATTGGAATTGAGACAACAGTTGTGTGTCCAAATAGCATAGAAACACAATCAAACGCGTTCACGTGTTAGACTTCCCATATCCAAACATATATGTCTTAGCTGCAAGTTCCAAGCAGTGGACAAATATTACTTGAGAATGTAAAATATTATTAATAGTAAGAAAGTGCAATATATGAAATACCTCTAAAGCGAGTACACATTCAAAATCACTCATATTGTCTTCTCAAATAGCTCTGATTGAAGCATTTGGTATTGTTGGTATTCGTGGTATGAATATGTCGGACAGTCACTAGAGCTTGTGTCTCCGGCTATTGAGGCTGCAAAGTCACGTAATCCATCCTCCATTTCAAATATCCTAATTATTATGATATTATGTTTGATTAAATTAAAATACAAATTTGGTATATAAGAATAGATTAATTGACGTACCAATTATTTATTTTGCCTCTTGGCCAATCATATGCTCCACCTTCAGTATCCCATACATAGTTAATTAATTAAGAAAAAAAATGAATAAATGATTTATTTGGAAGGATGCAACAAAATAAAACTAATATAAATAAACTGTTTACTTAGGAGGAGGGCAGTTTCCTCGTAAGATCCTCCCAAAAAACAGCATAAACCTTATCAGTTTTCAACTTTTCATGGACGCAAAAGTGATAAGAGTCACAGCTGGCAATATGGGACAGCTGGATTCTATTTATGGGAAATTGACTTAATTCACTCGGTTAAAACTATTAATGGTAAACCCGCTGAATTTACTCAATCAAATCAAATCAATCATCATCCCAGAAATTAAGGAGCAGATTACTACACTTAATTTTAGGGATCTGCTAGTATAAATTGCAGGTTTGTTTATCATCTTTTCATTCATTCAAGTTGTTTAAGTTTGTCTTGTTCTTGTAATCGGAGACCACCCCTCTCGAATCGGGCCACTATCATTTTGTTTCTAATAAAACCTAGCCTATTTCTGTTCTTATCAATCCTGTGCCTATCATTTGGTTCCATTGCCAGGAAACATGGTGCTGACTCGGAGCAACAATACCCCACCAGAATGGGGTTCTAATAATGATTCAATGGCTGCATAACTTGCATCCATTGCCTCACGATTGGAGTCCTTTGAAAGCTTGAAAGATGTCGCAACGCTCAAATCCAAAGCCAATCCTGAACCGAAACTACATAGTCGATTTAGCCGCTATGATGATGGAAGGTCCGAGCAGTATTATGAAGGGGAAAGCTCTTGGAGGGGTCGAATATCATATAGACTCTATAACAAAATCGAATTCCCGTTTTTTAACGGAGGAGATCCGCGTGGGTGGGTGTTGAAGGCTGAAAAATATTTCAGGTATCATCAAATACCCGAGGAAGAGAAGGCTGAGATAGCTTCAATGAATTTAGAGGGTGATGATTTGGACCTCTATTCTTGGCTTAATAACAATCAGCCAATCACTTTTTGGGAAGAATTGGTCCAAGCTTTTACCAAAAATTTTGGACCTGCGGAGTTCGAAAACCCGGATGAGTTCCTTTGCAGCATCAAACAAACTGGATCGGTCCAAGAATATAGGCAGGAGTTTGCAAAACAATCTTCTCAGGTTTCAAACTGGCCCGAACACTGCCTATTGGGAGTATTCCTAAACGGGTTGAAATAAGAACTAAGGGCGGATGTTCGAATCCACAAACCCCGTACAGTCTATAGTGCTAGGAATTTAGCATTAGAATTCGAATCAAAGGCATATTCCAACCGATTCGGGCAGAATTCGAAATTGATTACTACCGCCAAAACTTCTTCATCGGTTGTGACTTCGGGAGCCACAATTTCCCAACCGAAACCGGTTCATACATTGCCCCTCCTCGCATTTCTGAAGAGGAGAAACAGACCTGATTAACAAGAGGATTGTGCTTTCGATGTGGGGAGAAATTCAGTCCTGGACATCGCTGTAAGTTGGGAACTCTCAAACTCTTAGAGATTGCTGATGTAGGAGATGAAACAATAGTCTCAAACGAGCAGAATAGCTCAGGTGAAACGGCTGAGACCAGCCTTCACGCTCATTTTGGTCAAGCTACATCAACTACAATTAAACTTCAAGGAGTTATAGGTACAACTGAGGTGGAAGTGTTGATTGATAGCGGGTCCATAATTTTATTTCGGATCAGCTGGTAAACGACCTGCAAATAATCTCACAGCTCATCACACCCTTCGGTGTCCAAATAGGAAATGGAGATGTCATCCGTTGCAACCGGATGTGCAAAGATGTCTTGTTGAAATTGTCGGGCCTCACCATCACACAAGACTTCTATCCATTCGCCCTAAGAGGTGCTGATATGGTACCATGCATTAAATGGTTGGCTATTCTAAACACGGTTCAAGCAAATTGGGCTAAAAACTTTATGATATTCACTGTCGATGGTCAAGAACATAAGCTACAGGGACTACAACTGGAAGCTCAAAATTCTGCTACCTGCCACCACCCCGCCATCGAACCGTTTGAGGAACAATTGATGTTTGGGACAAATCCGTTTTCGTCTAAGCGACTTGAGGACAAGTCGTTTTATCAAGGGGGAAGTAATGATAAATTCACAGCTGGCAATATGGGACAGCTGGATTCTATTTATGGGAAATTGACTTAATTCACTCGGTTAAAACTATTAATGGTAAACTGGCTGAATTTACTCAATCAAATCAAATCAATCGTCATCCTGGAAATTAAGGAGCAGATTACTACACTTAATTTTAGGGATCTGCTAGTATAAATTGCAGGCTTGTTTATCATCTTTTCATTCATTCAAGTTGTTTAAGTTTGTGTTGTTCTTAAAAATCGGAGACCGCCCCTCTCAAATCGGGCCACTATCATTTTGTTTCTAATAAAGCCTAGCCTGTTTATGTTCTTATCAATCCCGTGCCTATCAAAAAGCTTTTCAATGTGTCTTGAAGAAGATGAGTTACAGTTGATTGACTTAGTTGCTCTTCCACTCACCAGAGCCTTGAACTCCCAAAGATGTCTGTGTTTACCATAATCATTGAATAATCCTTTAAAACCTAATAATTCAAATAGGAAACACTTGCGCTCTAATAAAATTACTTGAAGGAATCCAAACATCCCCTTATTTTATTATCCATAAATTAAGAAGCTAACATACACAACTTGTATCTTGTATCTCTCATGAATTTAAAATTCTCTAGATCCTTTAGAGAAAAACTAACCAGAATGTAAAAGTATTGATTCATAACCATAAAACCAAAATTAATTCAATTTCTTAAAGGAAAAAAAAGAGTGTCAAGGTTACCAGCGGACATATGGTGGATACAACATCGTCAACAATCATGAGCTTCTATTCATCATGTTAAAAGCTGCACATCAACGATAGACTTAGTTCTCTTTAATAAATTGCAAATCTAATTAATGATTTCTAGTACATAAACAGAGAGATTTGACACAAAAAATAGTTCAATTACTTTACACTACCAAAAATAAGGAGATCTCCCACTAAACTACACCCACAGGCGCTGCCATAGTGGCCGGAACACCCTACATAACCATAACCCTAGTTTTTTCTGCATCCACGAAGCACGGAGTTTCAATCAATTTAAATAGCACGTCGGCCAATTGAAAAGTTGCTACAAGAAGCCAGAATGAGAACGAAGATTGAATTTTGAAATCCTATTTCAGATCTGGACCCGCCTGTTTTCAATCGATGCTAAAAACACTTGTACAATAAGCTTGAATGTGTATCTCTTAGTTTTAAGAGTTTTTTTTTTGTTAAATTACTTTTGTGCCATTACTATATGTATTATAATATAGTAAAGAATATAGGAAGGACATGAATGTAATTTCATAAAAACTCTTAATTTTAAGAGTTTTACAACATTAAAAGCATGGTATATACAACTCTTAGAAGCATAAAAAACATATCCTCAAACACAATCACTTTCTGAAATCCCGCTCATTAAGCCTTAATTCCGAATTTTGAATTCCTCCCTCTTATAGCTTGCAGATCCAGATCCAGAACCCCCCCCCCCCCCCTAAGTAAACAGTTTAATAGGGGTGGGTTAAAATAAGAATATATTGTTTCCTAGGAATTGTAAGAACAAGTGTCAACCATTGGATCAACACATGTAATGGATGAGATTAGAAGTTACAAAATAACCATATTGTTTCTTAACTTTTTCCTTCTTGTGTAGTTTTTTAGGTGTAATTTTGTACATTCAGTTTGTTATAAAAATCAACCGTTTGTTTTGAATGTGTATCACGATAGTATGATGTGATTATTATGTCTAGTATGTTGGTTTTTCAATAACACATCTATTAGTTGAGGCCACGTAAATCAAAACAGTTATAACACCATGTTCTTTTAAACGATCAACACAAAATCAAAACTATATTTTAATAAAATAGTTTCTGAAGGATGTTGGAAGCAAAATTTCAAGGTAAGACATTGTAAGGCCCCGTTATCGGTATCCTACATTTGGTGTTGGATTTACTCATAAATACAGTTCTAAATATCAGAGTTAGTAAAAAAACTTTACGTGAAAAATAAAACTTCAACTATAAAACATTACATAGCTTTCAAATCTTGTCTTATCAAACATTCATACTCGTTTAAAAACAAAACATAGTCTTTATAACATCATAACATTTTTTTTGGACGCCATTGTCTTCAATTCGATGCCATATGTCCTCATCAAGCGAACTGCCTCAATCTACTCACCTGCGTGCATACTAAAAGTCAGCTACGCTGAGTGAGTTCTAATTAATCATATAACATACAATCTGTTCTCATACTTTCACACGTGCCCGAAGGGGTGTACCTTAATCATACTCATTCTTCAAACATAACTATCCATCCTATTTAAAGAGCCTTACGCCCTATAACCTCACAGATATTATAAGGGTCTGGTCCCTAATATCACAGATATTATAAAGGGTCTGGTCCCCAACATCACATATATTATTAGGGTCTGGTCCTTACCATCACAGATATTATTAGGGTCTGATCCCTACCATCACAGATATTATTAGGGTCTGGTCCCTACCATCACAGATATTATTAGGGTATGGTCCCTTTGTTTCGTGCTACTATAACATACTTGTCCTTTACATACTTCACTTGACAATACGTACAATCTCCGAAGAGCGTTCACGCACCAGCAACATATCATACTTACATAATACTTAATCATTTCTACATCATTTATACATCGTATATATCCATACATACAACATTCATAGATCATATATATCAATCATACCGTTAACTACCACCTGACGGTCCATGCCATATCCGAAGATCGTTCATGCACCATCAAGCAATCATCATACATAATTCATACAGGGCATACACTTACCACTTAAGGTAAGTGTATTAACTATCACATCGAGTATGCACACAGCCCCGAAAACATAACAAAGAAGCGGGGCTAAAAACTCACCTGAATGCGGTTATGTTCACCGTTTATAGTAATTACTTTATTGAGTTGTGCACGGCTAACTGTATAATATTTACATGTATCAATTAACTATTGCTACTCATATCATATTTCTATCTTTATCTAACCCACAACGAACGGGGGTCCGGGGCAGCGGGGTTCTAATTTATCATTTTAACTCTGGCGCCCCTGCCAGGTGAGCTTGGAAAAATTTCATTAACTGTCTTAACACATTTTCCATTAGGATTTTAATTTATCATTTTAACTCTCCTGAATTCGCAAGCGGTCATAATGTAAGCGAACATATGTGTAAGCGAACTTAACCAGTAGCGAACTTATCAGTAGCGAACTTAGCTTGGCGAAGTTAATCATTAAGCGAACTTAGCCTTAGGCGAAGTTAGCATTAAACGAACTTATCACCAGGCGAGGTTACAGCTTGGTGAACTTGCTCAGCGAACATGGTTAGCGAACATGCTTGGCGAACATGCAGGAGAACATGCTGGCGAACATGCAGGCGAACATGCTGGCGAACATGCTGGGTGAACTTACTGGGGCGAAGTTAACAGCAGCGAACCTAGCTGCGGCGAAGTTGCCCAGCTGCAACCCCTGTTCATCCTTAACCCCTCCATAATCATCTCTGTTACAATGTGAAATTCCTGGATATGATTTTAACCAAACTCGTGATCATTCCATGTCCTTTTTCGGGTAAAAACTTGGCTCGAAAAAACGCAAAGTTTGAATCTTTAAGCCAAAACGTTCAAAACTAAATCTTAGGGTTCCATTTTAAACGAGCCGTTTATGCTCACGGGTTCGTTAGGTTCGTTTTATCATCAAGTTCGTTACTTTACGCTTCGCTTATGCCCGATCTACTCTCGTGCTAAGTTCCAAGACTAAACGTCTATAAAACCGAAACTTTTAAAGGTAAAAAGGCTTACCTTTTGGTGTTCTTCGGTCTCGGTTATCTTGTTGCGGACTCTAAACCTTGTATATGACTCGTATAGCAAAAATCTACCAAAACCGATGTTCGCTCGATCTCGTTTCTCGTCTTTCTCACTCGCTGCCGGATATGGGGTGGTGTGTTTGTTTGGAGTGTGTAGAGATTAGGATGAAGAGAAATGAGGATTTATGGTTTTAGGATGGTTTAAGGAAGTATTTATACTTCTTAAGGCCCATGGACCTAAGGCCCATTACCCTTAATCCATCTTACTTAATCTAAGTCCATGATCCTTTCTTTGTTTAATATTAATTAATTATTAACACAAGATAATTAAACACGACTTTCTTATTTAATATTAGAATATTTTAGGATGTTACAAGTCTTCCTTCCTTAAAGAGGTTTCGTCCCCGAAACCTAACTACTACTTAAACAAACTAGGGTAGAACTTGCACATCTCATCCTCAGCTTCCCAGCTAGCATATGATCCTTTGCGATGCTTCCATATCACCTTCACCAAAGGTATGACCTTGCGACGAAGTTGCTTCTCCTTGCGATCAACAATCTCTATCGGTTTCTCAATGTAGTTTAGTTGTTCATCAACCTCGATGTCCACCAATGGCACGTGAGACGTGTCATCAGCTAGACATTTCCTCAAGTGAGAAACATGAAAGGTTGAATGAATTCCTTCTAACTCATCAGGTAGATCCAGCTTATAAGCCACCTCACCAACGCGGTCTATAATCTTAAACGGTCCAATATACCTCGGACTCAACTTTCCTCTCTTCCTAAAACGAATGATCCCCTTCCAAGGCGAGACCTTGAGCATCACATTGTCACCAACGTTGAACTCAATCGGTCGTCTCCGCTTATCAGCATACGACTTCTGTCTGTCCTGAGCGGCTTTCATTCTTGCTTTGATCTGATCAAACTTTGAAGACGTTTCTTGAACAACTTCTAAACTTCCCATCTCTTTTTGACCAATCTCTCCCCAACACACCGGGGTTCTACATCGTCTACCATATAGCATCTCAAACGGTGGCATATCAATACTTGAATGGTAGCTATTGTTATAGGATAACTCTGCCAGGTGCAGATGATCATCCCAACTTCCACCAAAATCTAAAACACAAGCACGCAGCATATCCTCAAGGGTTTGGATCGTCCTTTCAGACTGCCCATCGGTTTGAGGATGATACGCCGTACTGATGTTCAATCTTGTACCCATAGCTTAATGGAACTTCTTCTAGAATATCGAAGTAAAACGAGTATCTCTATCAGACACGATCGATAATGGTACTCCGTGCTTACCCACAACCTCTTTGATGAACAAGTTGCTAACGTTTCTGACGAGATAGCCTCTCGTATGGGCAGAAAGTGAGCACTCTTGGTCAAACGGTCCACAATCACCCAGATGGTATCATGTTGCTCAGGTGTATGGGGTAGCTTAGTTATGAAATCCATGGTGATGTGTTCCCATTTCCTTTCAGGTATCTCTAGCGGTTGCATCTTCCCATAAGGCTTCTGATGTTCGGCTTTAACTTGTAAGCAAGTTAAGCACTTACTAACATAATCCACTACATCATTTTTCATTCCTGGCCATCAGTAGTCCCTTTTTAAATCTTGATACATATTCGTATTTCCAGGATGAATTGAGTATATTGATTTATGAGCTTCATCTAAAATTCGACCTCTGAGATCTCCATGGCGTGGAATCCACATCGGTCAAATCTAGTCTTAACACTATGAGTGTTTTCCATCGACTCATCTTGCTGGCCATAAATCCTTTCTTTCTTCACTAGCCCTTCATCTACTAGCACTTCTGCCTGCACTTTGATGATTTCTTTAAAAAGACTTGAATTCATAATCAGCTGGTATGACTTCACTGTTGCAATGACTTCTTCATTCTTACGACTTAGTGCGTCAGCGAACACATTAGCTTTACCAGGATAGTATTTAATGTCGCGGTCGTAATCCTTAATCAACTCCAACCATCTCCTCGTCTCATGTTCAATTCCTTCTGCTCGAAGAAGTACTTTAAACTCTTATGATCTGTGTAAATGGTACACCTAGTACCATACAGATAATATCTCCATATCTTGAGAGCATGCACTACTGTTGCTAGCTCTAAATCATGCGTCGGATAAGTACTCTCATGGACTTTCAACTGTCTAGACGCATAAGCTATCACTTTCCCTCGTTGCATCAATACACAACCTAACCCACGATGCGAAGCATCACTACAAACAACCAAATCCTCGTCACCATCGGGTAAAGAAAGGATTGGAGCTTGTGTGAGTCTCTTCTTTAACTCATGAAAAGCCTCTTCTTGAAACTTACCCCAACTGAATACTGTCGACTTTCGGGTCATACCGGTCAACGGTGCGGCTATCTTGGAGAAACCTTCGATGAATCTCCTATAGTAGCCAGCTAACCCTAGGAAGCTTCGTATGTCAGTCAGATTCTGAGGAGTTTTCCAATTAGTTATTGCTTCAATCTTAGCTGGGTCCACGGTAATCCCTTCTGGATTAATCACGTGACCGAGAAATTGCACTTCTCGCAACCAGAACGCGCATTTCGAAAACTTAGCATACAACTTCTCTTTCTTCAGAGTCTCCAATACCTCTCTCAGATGCTCAGCATGATCAGACTCGCTTCGGGAATAAATCAATATATCATTGGTGAAGACGATAACTGACTTATCAAACATTGGTTGACACACCCTATTCATCATGTCCATAAATGCTGCGGGAGCATTCGTTAGACCGAATGACATTACGAGGAACTCGTAGTGTCTATACCGCGTCCGAAACGCTGTTTTAGGGATGTCTGCCTCTTTCACCTTTAGCTGATGTTAGCCTGATCTGAGATCTATTCGTGAGAACCAACTTGAACCTTGCAGTTGGTCAAACAGATCATCAATCCTGGGCAAAGGGTATATATTCTTTACCATAAGCTTATTCAACTCGCGATAGTCTATGCACATTCTCATGCTTCCATCCTTATTCTTCATGAACAACACTGGCGCTCCCCAAGAAGAAACACTTGGCCTTATGAAACCTTTGTCGAGGAGTTCTTGCAGTTGGGACATCAATTCTTTCATCTCGGACAGCGCTATACGGTAAGGCGCTTTCGCAACGTGCTGGGCTCCTGGTACTAAGTCTATCCGGAATTCTATCTCATGCTCCGGTGGCAACCCCGAAAGATCCTCAGGGAATACTTCTGGGTAGTCGCGCACGATAGGAACATCTTTCATTTCTTTCGTCTCGGCCGTAGCGTTGACAACATACGCCAGGTAGGCACCGCACCCTCACCTTAACAAACCATCGGCTTTCATCATTGAAATGACGTTAAACCCTAAACTTTCCTTATCACCATAATACCATCTAAAGACCTTAGCTTTATTATTCTACTCTTACATACTATCTAAGCTTCGTATTCAGATAACCAATCCATTCCCAAAACTACATCGAACCCTCCAAAGGTCATAACGTACAAAGTAACAGGGAACTCATGTCCCTCTAATTCTATCTTACAATTCTTAACCATTTTCATTATTTTCACTGAAGTGTCGCTAGCGGTTTCTACTATGAAGGTTTCAGACACTCGGCAACATTTCATTTTAGCTAGTTTACTAAATGTCATAGCTACAAAACTTCTGTTCGCACCCGAATCAAATAATACTGAAGCAGAAATACCGTTTACTAAGAACATACCCGTCACAACATCAGGAATCTGCCTAGCTTGTTCCTGGGTCAGCATGTAGGCTCTAGTCCTCGGCCTTGCTTGATCAGCATCTCTCTTCCCACTACCTCCAGCCTCACTATCAGTGCACTCCCTTGCCATATGGCCTGTCTTGCCACATTTGTAACATGTTGGCTTTGCATTGCACTCATTGACATAATGCCCTACCTTCCCGCACTTATAACATGCATTTGACCCCATCCTGCATTCCCCACCATGAGCCTTTCCACACTTGTTACACACATCATAATTCTTACCCCACTTACACTCACCACCATGCATCTTTCTGCAGGTCTTACACGACCTCTTTTCCCAAACTCTTGGTTGCCTGTTCTTGGGGTTCCATAACTGAGTACCAGGTTGCTTGGCAGGAGCGATCCACTTCTTCTCTTTCTTCTCTTCCATAACCACCTCATCCGCCAAGTCCTCATAAACCGTTTTTGCGAGCTCCACAGCATAATCAAAAGTACCTGGTCTACCCATCTTGACCAAGACGCAAAAATTCTTCGGCAGTCCCCTAAGGTAACATTTGATCCGCTTGGCCTCGGTGTCTACCATATCTGGCACCAACCTTGACAGACGGTTGAATTCAGTGAGGTATTCGCGGTGTGTCATCTTACCCGCCTTCAGACTTAAGAACTTCATCTCGACCTTTTCTACCTTTGCATCAGCACAAAATCTATTCATCACTAACTCCTTCAGATCCTCCCACTTCATGGCCTTAACCTCGTCTCGAGTCTTCCTCTGCTCCACACTTTCCAACCAATACATAGCCTCATCACCGAATGACTGAGTGACATAACCCACCGCTTGGTCGGGATGGCACTCGCTAATACGGATAATCTTATCCATGGCGGTTATCCATTGAAGGGTAGCGATTGCGTCTCCCAAACCAGTCAGCGTTGGCGGGTCACAACCCTTGAAGGACTTATAGTTGCAACCACCTCAGCCCATCTTCCTATCATCAAGCTTCACAGACCTTACCACACTCGAAGCCTCTCTCTCTCCTTCATCATCCTTCCTACCACCTTTTCCAGATCCTTCAGCTGTTCTTTCACGTCCTCCAGCAGACTCTTCCGGATTCATGTTTTTCACAGCCGTAGCCACTGCTTGGACAATAGCTGCTTGAATTAAGGGATTGAGTTGAACCCCTTCATTGTTACCAGGGTTTCTTCCAGCTGCGCTTCCTTCTGCTCCGGTGTTAGAAGCTATTTATACCGAATGTTGTTGGACACGACGAGGTCTGCCACGACGTCCATTGCGACCTCCAGCCCCAGCAATTCCTCCAACTCCAGCCATTGTTTTCGAAAAGGGAAAACACAAACATCATCACTCAAGGGACTATTTAGTACAAGGATATTAAGGCTAGCAGGTATTAATAGTGGCCAGCTGTGATTAGCTGATCACGTTACTTTCCGTGTCCTATACACTTCCTCTTATGAGTCTATTTGTGCTAATTCTATTCTTAAACAGTTAAACAATCAAACAGTTCGTATCATCATGTACTCCTATCCCTAGCAATTAAGCTATAATTCGTACATTATTCTACTTTACATTTGAAATTAATCACATAATTTACCTTTCTGAGCTTGCTTGAGTGACACATGGCATTCTTGAACTGGCATCTTCTTTCTTTCCTTACTTAAATCCCATTCTCTGTTTGAGTCTAAGCATGTAGGATGCTTAAATCTCTCAAACTTTGCTCTGATACCAACTTGTAAGGCCCTGTTACCGGTACCCTACATTTGGTGTTGGATTTACTCATAAACACAGTTCTAAATATCAGATTTAGTAAAAAAACTTTACACGAAAAATAAAACTTCAACCATTAAACATTACATAACTTTCAAATCTTGTCTTATCAAACATTCATAGTCGTTTAAAAACAAAACATAGTCTTTATAACATCATAACATTTCCTTGGGACGCCAATGTCTTCAATTCGATGCTATATGTCCTCATCAAGCGAACTGCCTCAATCTACTCACCTGCGTGCATACTAAAAGTCAGCTACGCTGAGTGAGTTCTAGTTAATCATATAACATATAATCTATTCTCATACTTGCACACGTGCCCGAATGGGTGTACCTTATTCATACTCATTCTTCATACATAACTATCCATCCTATTTAAAGAGCCTTACGCCCTATAACCTCACAGATATGATAAGGGTCTGGTCTCTAACATCACATTTATTATAAAGGGTCTGGTCCCCAATATCACAGATATTATTAGGGTCTGGTCCCTACCATTATAGATATTATTAGGGTCTGGTCCCTTTGTTTCGTACTACTATAACATTCCTGTCCTTTACATACTTCACTTGACAATACGTGCAATCTCTGAAGAGCGTTCACGTACCAGCAACATATCATACTTACATCATACTTAATCATTTCTACACCATTTATACATCGTATATATCCATACATACAACATTCATACATCATATATATCAATCATATCGTTAACTACCACCTGACGGTCCATGCCATATCCGAAGATCGTTCATGCACCATCAAGCAATCATCATACATAATTCATACAGGGCATACACTTACCACTTAAGGTAAGTGTATTAACTATCACATCGAGTATGCACACAGCCTCAAAAACATAACAAAGAAGTGGGGCTAGAAACTCACCTGAATGCGGTTACGTTCACCGTTTATTGTAATTCCTTTCTTGAGTTGTGCACGGCTAACTGTATAATATTTACATGTATCAATTAACTATTTTTACTCATATCATATTTCTATATTTATCTAACCCATAACGAACGGGGGTCCGGGGGCAGAGGGGTTCTAGGGGAGGCAGCCCCTAGCAGGGTCCAAGGGGCAAAGCCCCTGGTTGGGATTAAGCTGCCAGGTGAGCTTGGAAAAAATTTATTTTCATTAACTGTCTTAACACATTTTCCATTAGGATTTTAATTTATCATTTTAACTCTCCTGAATTCGCAAGCGGTCATAATGTAAGAGAACATACGTGTAAGCGAACTTAACCAGTAGCGAACTTAGCTTGGCGAAGTTAAACATTAAGCGAACTTAGCCTTAGGCGAAGTTATCATTAAACGAACTTATCACCAGGCGAGGTTACAGCTTGGCGAACTTGCTCAGCGAACATGGTTAGCGAACATGCTTGGTGAACATGCAGGCGAAAATGCTAGCGAACATGCAGGCGAACATGCTGGCGAACATGCTGGGCGAACTTACTGGGGCGAAGTTAACAGCATCGAACCTAGCTACGGTAAAGTTTCCCAGTTGCAGCCCCTGTTCAACCTTAACCCCTCCATAATCATCCCTGTTACAACGTGAAATTCCTGGATATGATTTTAACCAAACTCGTGATCATTCCATGTCCTTTTTCGGGTAAAAACTTGGCTCGGAAAAACGCAAAGTTTGAATCTTTAAGCCAAAACGTTCAGAACTAAATCTTAGGGTTCCATTTTAAACGAGCCGTTTATGCTCACGAGTTCGTTAGGTTCGTTATATCATCAAGTTCGTTACTTTACGCTTCGCTCATGCCCGATCTACTCTCGTTCTAAGTTCCAAGACTAAACGTCTATAAAGCGTAAACTTTTAAAGGTAAAAAGGCTTACCTTTATGTGTTCTTCGGTCTCGGTTATCTTGTTTTGGACTCTAAACCTTGTATATGACTCGTATAGCAAAGATCTACCAAAACCGATGTTCGCTCGATCTCGTTTCTCCTCTTTCTCACTCGCGGCCGGATATGGGGTGGTGTGTGTGTTTGGAGTGTGTAGAGATTAGGATGAAAAGAAATGAGGATTTAGGGTTTTAGGGTGGTTTAAGGAAGTATTTATACTCCTTAAGGCCCATGAACCTAAGGCTCATTACCCTTAATCTATCTTACTTAATCTAAGTCCATGATGTTTTCTTTGTTTAATATTAATTAATTACTAACACATGATAATTAAACGCGACTTTGTTATTTAATATTAGAATATTCTAGAATGTTACAGACATTATAAGACAAACACCATATTATATGTAGTTTTTAATGTGTGATATTTAGATTATACTTTGGTGTAACATAGTGTTTATGGTTTGGAATCGATCTGTGTAGGTATGGCCGACGATTACGATAAGACCAAAACGACCATAAGCCAGATAAAGCGTAAATTGGCAACGCCACAAGGTGTGTGTAAGTTAATTTTTTATTTTCTACCAAAACCGCTATGGTCAATGTTAGACAATTAAAAGTTGGGGGTTTTTGGTCAAAACTTATAATTGTGTGTGATAAGTTATGTGGTAATAGTTTTGTGTGTTGAGTGGTGTTATAGAACGTTATTAAATTGAATCAGTTAATAGTAAAGAGTGTTATAGAACGCTATTAAATTGAATCAGTTAGTAGTAAATAGTGTTATAGAATATGAAAGTGGTGATTAACAGACTCGTTAAGTATGTGGTAGTGGATAAATTTATGGGAAAATCTGCTGTTTTTGAAACTATGGATTTTGATTAATGGCAAAAAAGTTATGAAGTTATGAAAAATTTATGTATTGCATTGAGTGGTTTGCTAACAGGTTTCTAATGATTGGGATATAATGTTGGTGACAAAAAATGGCTTAAGAGACTAAGGTTGTCAGTGTTTGTAATATAAGTTGTGTTTGTGAAATCGTAGTTTTTATAAGAAAATTTTGTTAACATAAAATGAGAGTGTTCCTTGAATTATGTAGAATATAAGAAGATTTGTCCCAAAAATGTGCCATGTTAGTGCTGTAAAGTTGATTGTACTAGTGCCTTAAAGTGTTGACATCGTTTATATAATTTTTTGTTTATGAAAAATGAAATTAATAGTTAACAAAGTTAGGAGGAGCTCACGTATTGCCTATAAGACAAGTTTTTGTAAGTACACAAACACTCTTGACACACCAGCTGACTTAACTATATAATCTGAGTCTTCTACTCAACACAAAAGATCAAGTAAAGGTACAATAAGATTACAAAAATTATTTTAAAATGTAACCGTAATGTTTTGATGGATTTGATAATATGGCAAATGTTTTCTACAATTTTAGTTGAGAAAGTTACGTCTCGGAGTGAAGATGTTGGGTTGAAGGACATAGATAATTTAGTTTCAAAACGAAAAGGTATGTAAAATAAGTTGTATGATGTATTTAAAATGAGTTTAAAAACTACTACATTGTGATATGTATTTATACATACAGCTAAGGGGAGTGTTAACAATCAATATCGTGTGGATGATATCGTTGGTGGAACAAAAAAAGGTACATTGCTCGTATTACTTAGCATCGTGGCTGATCATTTGTACAGTTTTCAACATTGTGTTATTTTTTTAAAAAAATGCAGCTAAACTAAGCTTAGAAAATGGCGGTGGACACGCGTTGAAGACCCCAGTAAAGGGTGTTTCACCTATAACAGGAGTGGATAATGATGGGGGTTTATCAAGGCTGAATAAGACCCCGACACCAACCAAAGAAACTGAGAATTTATTTATAGGTTGATTGTTAATAATAATTTAGATGTAGTTATTTTGAAAATAGTTAGAGTAAGCATAAAATAGTAATGTTGGTTGTGTTTATATTGTACAGGTCTACGACCGAAGCCAAATCCTGACGATGATTTTGTTTCACCTCCAAATAATCAAGTTAAAATATCATCAAAATCAGCTGCAATTCGGCATACATACCATCCATTTGATGGTACAAAAGTAAAACCAAGGATAAAAACTTATAAGTTTTATGAATTCATTAAGAACCTCAACGAGAATCAAAGAAGGGTGGTGAAAGAAATCGGGTTTGGCACAATACTTGAGCTGAAAATTACCCAAATTCCAACGTCGCTAGGTTACTGGTTAGCTAGGAACTATAACCATGAAAGTAGCGTATTAGACATAGGCGTGGCTAAGATAGATATAACACCAAAATTGGTACATAGTTACTTGGAATCCCAATCGGCAATAAGGATGTGACTAAGATGGTTAGAGCACGCGAATCAGATATGGTTGTTAACGAGTGGAACAAACAGTTTAAAAAGGGAGCAACAACCTTAACACCGTCATCATTTATGAAATACCTGGGGGGCAGACAGACAGTGGCAGGCTGTTTGTTTATAACTTCTTGGTAGCTTTTAACACTCTGTTGGGAGAAGTTACAAGTAACAATGCCTTAAACCGTAAATTCCTGACATGCATTATTAAAACTGATGATATTAAAGATTTGAACTGGTGCAAGTACATGACAACACTGATGAAGCGATCAAAGGAAAGGTGGGTTGTGGATAAAGAATACAATGGATCAATGATCTTGCATCTGGTAAGTATAAAGATATATTAATTGTGTTTAAATTGTAGTTTTTGTGTCCAGTGATCTTAAAGTTATGTTGATTATTGATTTATTGATTATGTTTTGTTTTAACTGGCGTTGGCGCATCTCAAGAATGATATGGTTAAGGAGTCAGACAAATTGCCACATCCGGTGACGAGGTTTACGTTTGGTGATCTGGATTATTTGGAACTTGTTGAATCAATAAGGATGAGCTATGCACCACCCAAAAAGGATACACATGTGATCAAGCATGAGGATAATGAGGCACAAGTTAAAAACAAAGATAAGGAGGGGAGAGAGAACAAAGTTGTGATCGTGGTTAAGAAACAGTTAAATGAAGGGGGAGGTGTTGAAGATGTGAAGAAGCAAAAGTTAGTACCGGAGTTATTCAAAAAGAATAAAGATAAAGTGAATGCAGAAGTAGAAGGCAATGGGCTGATTATGGAGGTAGATGATGGTGTAACAGACTTGAAGTGTTTTAAAAATTGCAACAACTATATAAGCAAGTACCCAATAATCAATGATGTTGACACTAGTGGCATGCCGACCGAACCCATTGTCAAGGCGAATGTGGGAGATATTCAGCTCACACAATTTGATACACATACACAATTGACACAAACAGATGTTGATGTAAACAAATATATATTTCGTGTACTATACTTGTTTGTTATTATCATAGTCGTAACGTGTGTTTGTTGATCTTATTCAGGTGGCAGCCCATAGGTTGTATGAGCTAATTCAGGATTTCGAGAATAATATTAGTGACATTAAGATAAATCTTGAAGAAGCAAAGATAAAGTACCTGTATAGTGAGGCTATAAACGAAGTTGAAGAACTATGGAAATACGTAGTTGGAAAGTATTTCCTTGGTGAAAACAACAAACTGGTTGACGGTGATCATGTAAATGATCTTGAGAAAAGCCCCAATTATTTAACTCCGAGAACTGTTGAAGAGTTGGACAGACAGGTTAAGGCATATACAGATTCGAAGTATACAACGCCACTTAAACAAACACTTGTATTCAGCCGCCCAAAATTCGACATAGGGTCATCAGGTAATGTGCCGAAGTCTATTAGTGTAGGCGAGATAATAGTAACGGATTATGTGATGGCCGGTGACCATGTCGAGGGAAAAGAGGACAACAAGGTTGAGGGGAAACAAGCAATACGTCCTCATACATTTGGTGAAGACATGTGTTCTCCGTATGTGCAACGTGTTTTTCAGTTGAAGGAACCAGTAATTAAGCCGGAGAACCTCGTGTCAGACATGATTTACGCAGCGTATGGTGGGACCTGGTAAGATCCTAATGAATATGGACATGTTTATTATGTATATATGTTAATATGTAGTATTTTGACAAAGTGAATGAAACAGGGAGGTGGTGTTTAGAACTGGTAATGGTATATCAGTAGGACGCGTTGTGATGGAGACAATGCGACCGGGTCTATACATACATGTGTCGGTGGTAAGTTCATGGGCGGAGGTACTGAACACGGAAGAAATGTTAAGGAAGAATGAAATGACACATCGATTATTTTGCTTAGCGGTGATGTTGGTAAGGAAATATACCAGTAGTCAATTTATCAGATTATAATAAATATGTTAGCTAATAGATAATCTGAATGTCATTAAACACAATTTCCTACCCACTACCACTAAGACAAGGCAACACAGATAGCCCATTTTATGTCAAACATGGTATCGGTACTTAAACAACAAGATCTTAAAGGTATTGCAGGAGTTGATCTTGTGTTCATACCAATTCTATACCCCGTGCGTTACCACTACTATGTGATGGTTTTTAACCTGTACACCGGGAGGATCGAGCTGCTAGACAACATAAAATTCGATGCCGATTTCAACGAGCTATACGGAAAATGGCCATTCATAATTGTAAGTCTTTCTTATTATTATTTTTTTTTTGCCAAATATGAGTATTATTATATGTTAAATAGTTATATGCAAAAATGGAACAGCGGGACACGTTTTCAGAATACTTACATAGGGTTAAACATCGAATGGCATCAAAGATTGCAAAGTCAGATGTGGTTGTGATTGATATGCCTTGGAGAACGCAAAACAACTACGTAGATTGTGGAGTATCTGGAATGAGGCACATGGAAACATACAGGGGAGGTAGCGTTAAAGAATGGGATGGAATTTGCAATTTATCTAGAGAGGTCGTTGTACATGGCATAAAACAACATAAGGAACTTGATGAATTAAGGAGAAAATATGTTGCAAAGATCTTGTTAAGTGAGATCAACTCGGCTAAGAATGACCTTCTTGAACGTGCATTTATATTTGATGCCCTACCCTTGGATGAAAAAATGGAGTTGTACAACAGTGCAGTGGATAGAATCAAGATTCGTTTGGAGGAGGTAGATTAAGAACGAAAGTCACGATTTGGGTTTCAGCTGGTGTTTGTTGAACAAAGTAGTTTATGGTTTGAGTAAATGGATTTTTAAGTTGTTGACTCTGGTTTTAGTATGTAGGTTTGTGTTTGGTGAGACAATTATGTTTCTTTATTATGTTATGATATGGTTGGGATTACTGTAGTTTTGATAGTGTATAAACTGTGAATTTGTTTTGTGTGTTACATATTATATGATGTGAAGGGTAGGTTGGTGTTACAAACTAAGGTGTTAAAATGGAGTGGCATGGTGATAATATGAACATATGAATGGTAGTATACACAAAATTACTTTTTTGAAAATAAAATAAGAAACCATAATCGTTGATGGTTTTGAGAGCAGTTTAAATTTTAATCAAACACTGAAGAAACACTAACCGGACCCCGGGCAGATTACTGGTAACCTGGGGGTTAGATAGATGTTTCCCACGAGGGGTTAGACCCTTGGAAGATGGTTCTTCTGATAACCTGCAAAACAGACACCGTGAGCTCGTCACTGAGAAGGGGGGGTTCCTCCTTGTGACCACCCTCCGGCGTGAGAATCAGACTAGATTGCTCTTTAAATATAAAAGTATATTAAGAGATTGCTAGAGCAGATATCAGGTATAATATGATGATAATGTAGTAAGATATGATAAGATCAGATGGTCATACCATTTGTGGTATTTATAGCCGAAGGTAGGTTTCCAAAGAGGTATGGCCGGCTGCAACAGTGTTCCTGTTCCACCAACAGTAGCCTACGCACGTGCCCTGCTGGTAGTTGGTGGGTAGGTAGCGGCTGATAGCGACCAGGCCTGCTGTATACTATTCCTGTTCCACCAACTGACGGCTACGCACGTGGTATGGCAGTAGTTGGTGAGTAGGCAGCGGCTAATAGTGACATACAGTGCAGGAGCATGCTGCTCGCCATACTGTTGTCAATAAGCTGTCGTATCTTTAGTCAGATCTTTTTCCCATACCTCGTCAGGTACAGTACAGAAGATCTTCCTGTATCGTACGGACTGGCTTATTTGGGCGGGAGTATTCCCCCTCCCGCCCTTGTGCGGGATAGTTCCCGGCTTCGCTCATTCCTTCAGGTGACACTGAGTGATTGAGAGCTAAGTGCCTTGTGCGTGTAGCCCTGCTGCGCGGGTGGCCTTCCCTGATGGCTTGTATCCGAGGCTGCGGGGACAGGCGGAGTCCTTCACCATCGGGAGGCATTTCCTGCGGAACCAGCTTGCGTACTGCGCGTAAGGACGTCACGTCTCTGAGCATGGTTGGTCCTGCGGATCCAGTTGGTTTCTGCGCAGACGTCCCTCTTCAAGGTGAGTCTTGCGGGTCCAACTAGGCTCTGCTGGGACCTACCTCTTCATGGTGATAATATGAACATATGAATGGTAGTATACACAAAATTACTTTTTTGAAAATAAAATAAGAAACCATAATCGTTGATGGTTTTGAGAGCAGTTTAAATTTTAATCAAACACACAAGTAGATTATGAAAAAGTGTGTAAATTTCTATCAATTAAGACATTTCAATCCTTGTATATGCAGTTAAGATTTGATGACATTCAAGTAGTTGAAACAAAATGTAAAAAACAATAACAAAATGTCAAAAACAACAAAACACAGCTTATGTTGCATAAGGAAAATTAATGTATGAAACAAAAAAATACATCAGGTTTGAAACAAAATGTCACAAATTAACCATGCAATCATAAAAGATAAAAAATCTGAAAACATAAAGAATATAAATTGCAATTACTATTCTTCACTTCCTGGAGATAAACAACGTTTGGACTGAGCATTTTTGGTTTGAACATTGTGATGGTTACGGGTATCGTGCCCAGGCTCACCACAAATTCTGCATGCCCTTGGTGGTTTTCCAGCTTGGCTGATCGCCTTCTCACGTTGTGATCTTATACGATTGTGAACACCACACCCTTTGTTCCTTCTATCCATAGGAGCACGAATATTAACGTGTGTAGGCTGATTAGTATTGAGTATGTCAGCAAACATGTCTCTTTTGCTCGGTAGCGAGGCAACAAACTCTATCTCGTCCACTTTAGCTTTATAATTATTAATATACTCAGCGTAGTGGGATAACTTCTCCATGTCACCAACCAGTTGATTTATAACATGGTCGTGCACCTTGTTCATATCCCGAACAACAGAGTAAACATTGTTATTACCAATGCCATTGGCCTGATTATAAGATAATGAATGTAATGGACTATTTGCAACAGCATCTTTGGTCCACCTCCTAAGTATATATTGCCTAGGAAAAACCGTTACCTCTCCCATTCTGAGGACAAAAAAAATATGTCTACATAAAAGACCAAACTGTTCAGACCTTTTGCAACTGCAATAAACGGTTAAGTCTTCACTGCGATACATAACCTGGAAATACGAAAACCGCGTGTCACAACTTACATAATGACAACAAAATTAATTTATACACAACATATGTATTATTTAAGAACATACCTCCCATGTTGATGACGGGTAGAATTGAAAGTCCTTGATATAAAACTTTATAAAATCACCTACAACGTGATAACTCCTATACTGGCATTGGTGAATAGAGGTATCTATTTCTAACTGGACGTCAAAGAAAATGTTTCTAGTGTAAATTTCTGCAGCCTGCCTCTCTAGGGGGAAATTACTCCATATACGGGGAGATTTGTACCTACTATCGTGGTCATTTCTCCCGTGCTCGTTTCGTTGATGTTCGATTGCAGAATCAAAGTGAGCAAAGAACTCTATTAGAGTACAACGTGGGTTGAAAAACTTACCAAAAAAAATGGTTCTCACTTTCTGACCTAGATGAAGTACGCATCAGCCCAGACATGTTTTCGTCACGATAAAATGCAGGAATCCATGAGCTTCTCATTTCGTAAATATCGGTCAACCATTCATGGTCAGTTAGATGAAAATCATGCATAATCTGGCCCCACTCGTTTTCAAAATGTTCAGCGAATATCTGATCCGTCCATACTATATCGCACAGCCGTTCTTTAAAATCTGTTTCGTTGTATATCTTTGATCCAACCTGATACCAAAAAGTCAAAAACGTTATTTGTAAACCCACAAATCTTAGAAAAATATTAATTCGAAATAAGCAAGTTCATATATTTATGTGATATAAAACAATGTGTTCACCTTTGCTAAAACAATGTGCCACATGCACAATCTGTGTCTAGTATTAGGAAAAACGTCTTCAATCGCCCTCTTCATAGCAGGGTCCTAATCGGTAACAACAACTTGAGGTGTGTATCCAAATTCATTTTTAAAACATTTGAGCAACCAAGTATATGTTTCTGCCGTTTCGTTACCACGCAGAGCAGCACCGAGTGTAACGTTACAATTGTGGTTGTCAATGCCCGTAAAGGGTATAAACACCATCTTGTATCTAAAAACTATTAATAATTATAATGTTATTTACCTTGAAATACGTTAAATTATAGCCAGAAAAGTAAATATATGCAGTACTTGTTGTGTCGATACGTCGCATCAAAGGATACGACGTCTCCAAATGTGTAAAAGCTCCTCTTAGCATCTTCATCCTCCCAAAATAAACCCTTCAAAACACCATTAGGAGTAGTAGTATATTCACATGAAAAATTGGGTAGATACTCTTTCTTCCTCATGAGTCGTTGGACCACCATTTCAGCATCATACTCGTTGATATATAGATTTTGGTCTCTCTTAAGTTTTTGCAATCCACCTTAGTTGCACCCACTTTTTCAAACCCACCAAAATAGTCCGCATAATATTGAACGCTCTAACTGGTCCAACATTAATGTTAGCCAAATCACTGATAAGTGTTTTCTTTGTAAAAGAAAGCTTGCGAGCTGAAGGAATAAAGTGCATATCATCCTCATGAACAAATGGGTGGTTGTGCGGCTCTATAAAATTGTATAGTTTATATTTGCCATCAGCCATTAGCTCTAATTTAGTTAATGCTTCACAACCAGTACGTTGTGAAGATCTCCTTCTTTTTTGTTTAGTCGTGTGTTCTTCTTCTAGCGTATCAACAGCCTTAACCGTATTTTGACCTTCTTTTGAGCAGACAAAATACTTCCCCAGAATGATACCCCGAGACTTCCATTGTGTTGCTTCCTTATTGAAAAACCACCAGCTAGAGCATATATTTTGTAGAATGATTTAGCAACTTCAAGGTTGTCAAATATTATACCTTCAATGGGGTTTCATTGATGCAACACAAACTGGATAATAAGACTTTTTTCCAGATATCGGAGATATATGTTCAATACCAACCGGTTGGTAAGCAATAGCATCTATACAAACAATAAGACATAATTTATATCAAAAAAATCAAAAAACATAAATCTATTACGAACCAATTATGTGTCTGATATGAATAATTAAAACCTACTTGCATCATTGTAGTAAACAAGAGTTGACCCATGGTGTTTACACATCATAGTCATCATCATATAAAATAGCTAATAAACAGTATCTAAAGTAACAAATATAGATATCACACTAACCATTTTCATTCAAGTATATATATATATCTGATGACCCCAGGGTGTTTACACATCATGGTCGATCATCATCATAGAAGGCAAGTAATTAACATTATGCAAATTAATTGATTGATATAGAATTCGCATAAAAACAAGCATGTGCGTTATATTAATAAACAATCAAAATTAATAAACAAATATATATGATACAAAGCAGTAATGGGAATTAAATGAAATTGACATTAATAAATACATAAACACAATTGATAGTAAGTAATTTATGTACCTTTTTCACCGTCCATCATAGAATTTATGTTTCTTAAGGTTTTTTTAATCAAAATCACTTTAACAAAGAAGAAAAGGTAGCGACGGTTACTGAATAATCGATCTTAAACATGAATCAAATCCATATCACTTAATTGTAGGAATTAAACCGGTTATTGTGATATTTTAAACAAATTTAATGGATATAAAGATTTACCTAAATACCCTTTATTTTAAATAAAAAACTATACTACTTGTCATTCATTCATTAGTTCTTATCATTCTTACAAAACAATTAATTCTTATTTAAACCATATATATATATATATATATATGTATGATCAGGATCATGAGAGAACCTTTTTGAAATTGAGAACTATGAGAACCATTTTGGACCACAAAAAACTCAAAAATAAAAAAATCATAAAATAAAAAACACAAAAATCAAAATCAAAAAAGTAAAAAAACCAAAATTCTTATTTTATCATCCTGGTTTCATAAAAAAAACTCGGT